>NC_134826.1:129752923-129884510 GCF_004210375.1 Tachypleus tridentatus
ATTTATATTTTAAAGGGAACGTAGTACTGTCACCAACCGTTATATTTTTTAACACATGAGCGGTACTATTTATCAACCAGTATATTTTAAACGATATTAACAGTTACTGTAACCAATGGGTATATTTTAAACCATATTAACAGTTTTTTGTTTTCAAAGTTATAATTTCTAATCCATTAACAGCTACTCTCACCAACGGTGTATTTTAACAGAAACCTCAAAGTATTGTCACCAACGGTATATTTTACGCGGTATTAACAGTACTGTCACCAACGGTATATTTTAAACCATATAATAACAATCCTGTCACCAACGGTATATTTTTAAAACGTATGCTTTAACTGTAGCTATACCAACGGTATATTTTTTAAACGATATGTAAAATACTGTCACCAGCACCTGCATATTTTAAGAGCGATATTAAAAAAAAGCACTATCACCAACGGTATATTTTAAAATGATATTAACAGCACTGTCACCAACGGTATATTTTAAACGATATTAACAGTACTGTCACCAAGGTATATTTTAAACAGATATTAACAGTACTGTCACCAACGGTATATTTTAAAACGATATTACACTAGTATCACCAACGGTATATTTTTAACCATTTTAACACTGCTGCTCACCAAACCGTATATATTATTTTAAAACCATATTAACCAGTATTGGCATCGACCATATGTTTTAAACGATATTAACAGTGCTGTCACAACAGTATATTTTAAACCATAATTAAAGGTATTTGTACAACCAACGGTATATTTTAAACACATATTAACAGTACTGTCACCGACGGTGTATTTTCAACCGATATTAACAATTACTTTTAGAAATAATATATTTTTAACCGATATTAACAGTAGTGTGGCGCCAACGGTAGATTTTAAACAATATCAACAATAATGTCACTAACGGTATATTTTAAACCATATTAACAGTATTGTCACAAATTGTATATTTTTGAACAATGTTAACACTACTGTCTGCAGCGGTATATTTTTAATCGATATTAAGCAGTACTGCTCAACCAACGGTATATTTTAAATCCATATTAATCGTATTGGCGACCAGCGGTATATTTTAAATCATATTAACGAGTATTGTCACCAACGGTATATTTTTTTTAAACGTTAATCAAAAGTATTGTCACGCAGCGGTATATTTTAAAACGATATTAACAGTACCACCAGTACCGGCGGTATATTTTATTGATGTGAATACAACAGTGTCACCAACGGTATATTTTAAAACTATATAAAGTATTGTCTCAACGGTATATCTTTAAATCATAATTAACAGCACTGTCACAGGTAACGGAATATTTTAAACCCAATATATAACAAGTAACTGTGTCACCAACGGTATATTTCAACGATATTAACAGCAGCTGATACCAAAGGTATATTTTAAACATATAAGGTACTTTTACCAACGGTATATTTTTTAAACGATATTAACAGTACTGTAATCGACGGTTATATTTTTAAAACCATTATTAACAGTATTGTTGTCAGCGGTATATTTTAAATCATATTAACAGTACTGTCACCAACGTTTATATTTTAAACCATATTAACAGTATTGTCAACCAATTAATTTATATTTTAAATCATAATATATTTAGCACTGTCCACCCAGCACGGTATATTTTTAAACCATATTAACAAAGTACTTTGTCACCAACGGTATATTTTAAACTGATATTAACAAGTACTGTCACCAGACGGTATATTTTAAACCATATTAACAGTATTGTCACCAACGGTATATTTTAAAACCATATTAAAAGTACTGTCACAAACGGTATATTTTTAAACCATATTAACAGCACTGTCATCACAACGGTATATATTTAAAGCGATATTAACACTTTACTGTCACCAACGGTATATTTTTAAACTATATTAACAGTACTGTCACCAAGGGTATATTTTTAAACAATACTCAAACAGTATTGTCACCAACTATATATTTTAAACGATATTAACCAGTACTGCACAAAGTCGACGGTACATATTTAAACCCGTTATTAACAGTACTGTCAACCAGATATATGTTTAAACCTTATTAACAGTACTGTCCACCAACGGTTATATTTACTAAACCATATTAACAGGTGCTGTCACCAACGGTATATTTTAAACCATATTAACGAGTACTGTCACGAGACGGTATATTTTTAAAATCGAATTAACAGTATGTGTCACCAACGGTATATTTTAAACCGATGATATTCAACAGTACTGTCACCAAACGGTATATTTTTAATCCAAATATTAACAGTACTATAACGAACGGTATATTTTAAATCATATTAACAGCACACTGTCACCAACGGTATATTTTTTAAACGATATTAACAGTACTGTCTCCAACGGTATATATTTAAACGATATTAACAGTACTGTCACCAACGGTATATTTTAAACGATATTAACAGTACTGCTGTCATCAACGGTATATTATTTTAAACCATAGTAACAGTACTGTTGACAGATATGTTTAACCATATTAACAGTCCATCACCAACGGTATATTTTAAACCATATTAACAGTAATTTTGTCAACGATATTTTTAAACATATTAACAGTACTGTCACCAACGATATATTTTAAACGATATTAACAGATGTTGTAACCAACGGTATATTTTAAATCATTATTAACAGCACTGTCACCAACGGTATATTTTAAACGATATTAACAGTACTGTCACCAACGGTATATTTTAAAGCGATATTAACAGTACTGTCACCAACGGTATATTTTAAACCATATTAACAGTCTGTCAGCTTGTTAATTTGTATTATTTTAAACCATATTAAAGTATTGTCTACAGCAATTTATTTTTAAACCATATTAACAGCACTGTCATCAACGGTATATTTTAAAGATATTAACAGTAATGTCACCAACGGTATATTTTAAACTATATTAACAGTACTGTCACCAAGGGTATATTTTTAAACACGATAAACAGTATTGTCACCAACTGTATATTTTAAACGATATTAACAGTACTGTCACCAACGGTATATTTTAAACGTTATTAATGTACTGTCACCAACGGTATATTTTTAAACGATATTAACAGTGCTGTCACAAACGGTATATTTTAAACGATATTAAAGTATTGTTACCAACGGTATATTTTTTAAACGATATTAACAAGTACTGTCACCAACGGTATATTTTAAACGTTATTAACGAGTACTGTCACCAACGGTATATTTAAACCATATTAACAGTACTGTCACCAACGGTATATTATTAAACGATATTAACAGTTCTGTCAACGGTAACGGTATATTTTAAAGCATATTAGCAACAGTGATGTTATTTGTCCACCAACGGTATATTTTAAATGATATTAACACTGTCACAACGGTATATTTTAAACCACGGTCCAATTTAAATTTACCGACGATTATTATTATTTTAAAACGATATTAACAGCTATTCTGTCACCAACGGTATATTTTTAAACCATATATTAGAATGTTATCATGAACGGTATATTTTTTAAACATATTAACAGCACTGTCACCAACGGTATATTTTTTAAAGGGATATTAACAGTACTGTCACCGCAACGGTATATTTTAAACTATATCAACAATAATGTCACCAACGGTATATTTTAAACCATATTAACAGTTATTGTCAGAAATTGTTTATTTTTTGAACAATATTAACACTATCTGTCTGCAGCGGTATATTTTTTAAACGATATCAACAGTTACTGTAACCAACTTTATATTTTTAAACCATATTAATCACTGTTCATCACTTAACGGTATATTTTAAACCATATGTAACTTTGTATTTGTCTGCCAACGGTATATTTTTAAACGTTATTAAAGGTCCTGTCTCACCAACGGTATATTTTAAACAATATTAACAGTCCTGTCACCAACGGTATATTTTAAACGATATTAACAGTTGCACTGTTACCAATGGTATATTTTTAAACGATATTAACAGCACTGTCACCAACGGTATATTTTAAACCATATTAAAGTATTGTCACCAATGGGTATATTTTAATCAAATTAACAGCACTGTCACTGAACGGTATATTTTTAAACCATATTAACAGTACTGTCACCAACGGTATATTTTCAACGATTATTAACAGTACTGTTACGCAATGGTATATTTTAAACGATATTAACAGTACTGTCACCAACGGTATATTTTAAACCATATTAACAGTATTGTTGTTGTCAACGGTATATTTTCAATCATATTAACAGCACTGTCACCAACGGTATATTTTAAAAAAAATATTAACATCACTTTCCGTCACCAACGGTATATATAAAACGATATTAACAGTACTGTGATCGACGGTATATTTTAAACGATTATTAAACAGTACTGTCAACCACGATAATATATTTTTTAACCATATTAACAGTCCTGTCACCGACGGTATGTTTTAAACGATATCACCATTAGTTCTGTCACCAATGGAATATATTTTAAACTATATTAACAGTATTGTTGTCAGCGGTATATTTTAAATCCATGTATATTAACAGCACTGTCACCAAGCGGTATATTTTGAAACCATATAAAACAGTATTGTAACCAACGGTATATTACATCATATTAATAGCATTGTCACCAACGGTATATTTTACCCAAACGATATTAACAGTACTGTCACCATAGCAGGTATACTTTAAGGGATATTAACAGTACTGTCACCAACGGTATATTTTAAATCGATATTAACAGTCGTGTCACCAACGGTATATATTTTAAAACAGATATTAACAGAACTGTCACCAACGGTATATTTTAAACCATATTAACAATGCACTGTCACCAACGGTATATTTTTAATCCATATTAAAAGTAGTAACACACAGGATATATTTCAAACCATATTAACAGCACTGTCTTTAACGGTATATTTTAAACGATATTAACAGCACTGTCTTCAACGGTATATTTTAAAACCTATTAACAGTACTGTCACCAACGGTATATTTTAAACGATATCAATAGTGCTGTCACCAACGGTTATATTTTAAACGATATTAACAGTACTGTCACCAATGGTATACTTTAAACGATAATTAACAAGTACTGTTCACCAACGGTATATTTAAAATCATATTAACGTACTGTCATCAACGGTATATTTTAAACGCTATTAACAGTACTGTCTCCAACTGTATATATTAAACGATATTAACAGCACCTGTCACCAACTGTATATTTTAAACGATATTAACAGTACTGTCACAACGGTATATTTTAAACCATATTAACAGTATTGTCACCAACGGTATATTTTAAATCATATTAACATCAATGTCACAAAGGTATATTTTAAACGATCATTAACAGTACTGTCATTGCCAAGAGTATATTTTAAACGATATTAACAGTACTGCTCACAACAACGGTAGAATTTTAAAGCGTTATTAAAACAGTACTGTTGCACCAACGGTATATTTTAAAACGATATGAACACTACTGTCACCAACGGCGTATTTTTTATCATGTGCATCAGGTAATTGTCACCCAGGCTTTATATTTTAAACCATATTAACAGTATTGTCACCAACGGATATATTTTTAAATAATATTAACAGTACTGTCACCGACGGTATATTTTAAACGATATTAACAGCACTGTCACCAACGGTATATTTTAAACGATATTAACAGTACTGTCACCAACGGTATATTTTAAACGATATTAACAGTGTTGTCACCAACGGTATATTTTAAATGATATTAACAATACTGTCATCAACGGTATATTTTAAACGATATTAACAGTATTTTCCAGAGACGGTATATTTTAAACCATATTAACAGCACTGTCACCAACGGTATATTTTAAATCCATATTAACAGCACTGTCATCAACGGTATATTTTTAAACCATATTAACAACACTGTCACCAACGGTATATTTTAAACGATATTAACAGTACTGTCACCAACGTTATATTTTAAACGATATTAACAGTACTGTCATCAACGGTATATTTTAAACGATATTAACAGTACTGTCACCAACGGTATATTTTAAACAATATTAACAGCACTGTCACCAACGGTATATTTTAAACGTAGGAACTATTACTGTTACCAACGTTATATTTTTAAAGAGAACATTAGTACTGTCACCAACGGTATATTTTAAACCATATTAACAGTACTGTTATCGACGGTATATTTTAAACGATATTAACAGTTCTGTCACCAATGGGTATATATTTTAAACCATATTAACAGTTTTGTTTTCAAGGGTATATTTTAAATCATATTAACAGCACTGTCACCAACGGTATATTTTAAACGATATCAACAGTACTGTCACCAACGGTATATTTTAAACGATATAACAGTACTGTTACCAACGGTATATTTTAAACCATATTAACAATACTGTCACCAACGGTATATTTTAAACGATATTAACAGTCCTGTCACCAACGGTATATTTTAAAACGATATGAACAGTACTGTCACCAACGGTATATTTTTAACCATATTTACAGTACTGTCACCAACGGTATATATTTTAAACCATATTAACAGTACTGTCATCGATTTTGTATATTTTAAACGATATTAACAGTGCTGTCACCAACGGTATATTTTAAACCATATTAACAGTACTGTCACCAACGGTATATTTTAAATCATATTAACAGTGTAACCAACAGCGGTATATTTTAAACGAGATCAACAGAACTGTCACAAACGGTATATTTTAAACCCTATTAACAATACTGTCAATCAACGGTATATTTTAAATCATATTAAAGTAGTGTAACACACAGGATATATTTTAAACCATATTAACAGCACTGTCTATGCTAACGGTATATTTTAAACGTTATTAACAGCACTGTATCTTCAACGGTATATTTTTTAAACCATATTAACACAGACTGTCACCAACGGTATATTTTAAACGATATTAACAGTACTGTCACCAACGGTTATATTTTAAACGATATTAACAGTACTGTCACCAATGGTATATTTTAAAACGATATATCAACAGTACTATCACCAACGGTATATTTTAAAATCATATTAACAGCACATTGACATCAACGGTATATTTTAAACGATATTAACAATCCTGTCACAACTGTATATTTTAAACGTATATTAACAGCCCTGTCACCAACTGGTATATTTTAAACGACATTACAAAGAACTGTCACCAACGGTATATTTTAAACCATATTAACAGTATTGTCACCAACGGTATATTTTGAAATCATATTAACATCAGTAATCACCAACGGTATATTTTAAACAATATTAACAAGTACTGTTACCAAGGTTATATTTTAAACGATATTAACAGTACTGTAATCAACGGATATATTTTAAACGTTATTAACAGTACTGTTACCAACGGTATATTTTAAACGATATTAACACTACTGTCACCAACGGTATATTTTAAACCATATTAACAGTAGTGTCACCAACGGTATATTTTTAAACCATATTAACAATATTGTCACCGACGGTATATTTTAATTAATATTAACAATATAGCACCGACGAAACGGTATGTTTTAAACGACCATATTAACAGCACTATCACCAACGGTATATTTTTAAACGATATTAACAGTTACTGTAAACGGCGAGGTATTTACAAGGGATATCAACAGATGTTGTCACGGTATATTTTAAATGATATTAACAACACTCTTACAGACGGTATATTTTAAACAATATTAACAGTGTTTTCAGAAACGGTATATTTAACGATATCAACAGCACTGTCACCAAGGTATATTTTAAATCCATATTAACAACACTGTCATCAACGGTATATTTTAAACCATATTAACAGCACTATCACCAACGGTATATTTTAAACGATATCAACAGTACTGTTACCAGAAGGTTTTTAAACGATATTAACAGTACTGTAATCAACGGTATATTTGAAACGTTATTAACAATTACTATCACCAACGGTATATTTTAAACAATATTAACAACACTGTCACCAACGTTATATTTTAAACGAGAAACATTAGGACACATTACCAGCGTTATATTTTAAAGGGAGAACATTAGTACTGTCACCAACGGTATATTTTAAACCACATGAACAGTACTGTTATCGACGGTATATTTTAAACGATATTACCAGTTCTGTAACCAATGGTATATTTTTAAAACCATATTAACAGTTTTGTTTTTCAAGAGTTATAATTTCAATCACATTAACAGCACTCTCACCAACGGTTGTATTTTTAAACGATATCAAAGTATTGTCACCAACGATATACTTTACGCGATATTAACAGTACTGTCACCAACGGTATATTTTAAACCATGTTAACAATCCTGTCAATAACGGTATATTTTAAACGATATTAACAGTCCTGTCACCAACGGTATATTTTAAAACGATATTAACACTACTATCACCAACGGTATATTTTTAAACCATATTAACAGTACTGTCACCAACCGTATATTTTAAACCATATTAACAGTACTGGCATCGACCATATGTTTTTTAAACGATATCAATGGTGGTGCTGTCACCAACGATGTAGGTATTTAAACCATATTAACAGTACTGTCACCAGGGTATATTTTTAAACCATATTAACACTGTATGTAACCAACGGTATATTTTAAACAGGAATCAACAGAACTGTCTGAACGGTACATTTTAAACCCTATTAACAATACTGTAATCAACGGTATATTTTTAATCATATTAAAGTAACAAAGTAACACACGGGATATATTTTAAACCATATTAACAGCACTGTCTTTCACGGTATGTATTTTAAACGCTATTAACAGCACTGTCTTCAACGGTATATTTTAAACGATATTAACAGTACTGTCAGCAACGGTATATTTTAAACGATATCAACAGTGCTGTCACCAACGTTATATTTTAAACGATATTAACAGTACTGTCACCAATGGTATATTTTAAACGATATCAACAGTACTATCACCAACGGTATATTTAAAATCATATTAACAGCACTGTCATCAATGGGTATATTTTAAACGCTATTAACAGTCCTGTCCTCCAACGGTATATTTTAAACGATATTAACAGCACCTGTCACCAACTGTATATTTTAAACGATATTAACAGAACTGTCACCAACGGTATATTTTTAAACCATATTAACAGTATTGTCACCAACGGTATATTTTAAATCATATTAACATCAATGTCACCAACGGTATATTTTTAAACAATATTAACAGTACTGTTACCAAGGGTATATTTTAAACGATATTAACAGTACTGTAATCAACGTGATATTTTAAACGTTATTAACAGTACTGTCACCAACGGTATATTTTCAAACGATATTAACACTACTATCACCAACGGTATATTTTAAATCATATTAACAGTACTGTCACCAACGGTATATTTTTAAACCATATTAACAGTTATTGTCACCAACGGTATATTTTTAATTAATATTAACAGTACTGTCACCGACGGTATGTTTTAAACGACATTACCAGCACTGTCACCAACGGTATATTTTAAACGATATTAACAGTACTGTACCAACGGTATATTTTAAAGGATATCAAACAGTATTGTCACCAACGGTATATTTTAAATGATATTAACAACACTCTCACCAACGGTATATTTTAAACCATATTAACAGTGTTTTCACAAAACGGTATATTTTAACGATATTAACAGCACTGTCACCAAAGGTGTATTTTTTAATCCATATTAACAGCACTGTCACCAACGGTATATTTAAACCATATTAACAACACTGTCACCAACGGTATATTTTTAAACGATATCAACAGCTTACTGTTACCAGAAATATTTTTAAACGATATTAACAACAGCTAATCAACGGTATATTTTAAACGTTATTAACATTTACTGTCACCAACGGTATATTTTAAACAATATTAACAGCACTGTCATCAACGGTATATTTTAAACGATAACATTAGTACTGTCACCAACGGTATATTTTAAAGGGATACATTAGTACTGTCACCAACGGTATATTTTAAACCATATTAACAGTACTGTCATCAACGGTATATTTTAAACGATATTAACAGTTCTGTCACCAACGGTATATTTTTAAACCATATTAACAGTTTTGTTTTCAACGTTATATTTTAAATCATATTAACAGCACTGTCACCAACGGTATATTTTAAACGATATCAACAGTATTGTCACCAACGGTATATTTTAAACGATATTAACAGTACTGTTACCAACGGTATATTTTAAACCATATTAACAATCCTGTCAATAACGGTATATTTTAAACGATATTAACAGTCCTGTCACCAACGGTATATTTAAAACGATATGAACAGTACTATCACCAACGGTATATTTTAAACCATATTAACAGTACTGTCACCAACGGTATATTTTAAACCATATTAACAGTACTGTCATCGACCATATTTTTTAAACGATATTAACAGTACTGTCACCAACGATATATTTTAAACCATATTAAAGTACTGTCAGCCAAACGGTATATTTAAACCATATTAATAGTACTGTGTACCAACGGTGTATTTAAAACGATATTAACAGTACTTTTTTAGAAATAATATATATTTTTTGACCGATATTAACAGTAGTAACCAACGGTATATTTTAAACAATATTAACAATAATGTCACTAACGGTATATTTTAAACCATATTAACAGTATTGTCACCAATTGCTTATTTTGAACAATATTAACACTACTGTCTGCAACGGTATATTTTAAACGATATTAACAGTACTGTAACCAACGGTATATTTTAAACCATATTAATCGCACTGTCACCAACGGTATATTTTAAATCATATTAACAGTATTGTCACCAACGGTATATTTTAAACGTTAATAAAAGTCCTGTCACCAACGGTATATTTTAAACGATATTAACAGTACTGTCATCAACGGTATATTTTAAACGTTATTAACAGTACTGTTACCAACGGTATATTTTAACGATATGAACAGCACTGTCACCAACGGTATATTTTAAACTATATTAAAGTATTGTCACCTGTGGGTATATTTTAAATCATATTAACAGCACTGTCACAAACGGATATTTTAAACCATATTAACAGTACTGTCACCAACGGTATATTTTAAACGATATTAAGACTACTGTCACCAACGGTATATTTTAAACCATATTAACAGTACTGTCACAACGGTATATTTTAAAAGATATTAACAACACTGTCACCAACGTGTATATTTTAAACCATATTAACAGTATTATTAACAAATGTATATTTTAAACCATATTAACAGCACTGTCACCAACGGTATATTTTAAACCATATTAACAGTATTGTCACAACGGTATATTTTAAAATCATATTAACACTACTGTCACCAAAGGTATATTTTTAAACATTAACAGTACTGTTCACCAACGGTATATTTTAAACGATATTAACAGTACTGTAATCGACGGTATATTTTAAACCATATTAACAGTATTGTTGTCAACGGTATATTTTAACCATATTAAAAAGTCCTGTCACCGACGGTATATTTTAAACCATATTAACAGTAATTTTGTCAACGGTATATTTTTAAACCATATTAACAGTCCTGTCACCGACGGTATATTTTAAACGATATCAACAGTTCTGTCACCAACGGTATATTTTAAACCATATTAACAGTATTGTTGTCAACATTATAATATATTTTAAATCATATTAACAGCACTGTCACCAACGGTATATTTTAAACGATATTAACAGTACTGTCACCAACGGTATATTTTAAATTATATTAACAGTACTGTCACCAACGGTATATTTTAAACCATATTAACAGTACTGTCACCAACGGTATATTTTAAACCATATTAAAAGTACTGTCACAAACGGTATATTTTAAACGATATTAACAGCACTGTCATCAACGGTATATTTTAAACGATATTAACAGTACTGTCACCAACGGTATATTTTAAACTATATCAACAGCACTGTCCCAACGGTATATTTTAAACAATATTAACAGTTATTGTCACCAACTATATATTTTAAACGATATTAACAGCACTGTCATCGACGGTATATTTAAAACGTTAATAACAGTTTGCACTGTCACCAACGGTATATTTTAAACGATATTAAAAGTACTGTCACAGCAACGGTATATTTTAAACGATATCAACAGTACTGTCACCAACGGTATATTTTAAATCATATTAACACTATTGTCACCAACGGTATATTTTAAACGATATTAACAGTTCTGTCGCCAATGGTATATTTTAATCGATATTAACAGTACTGTAAAGAACGGTATATTTTAAACGATATTAACAGCACTGTCACCAACGGTATATTTTAAACAATATTAAACAGTAATGTCACTAATGGTATACTTTAAACCATATTAGGAATGTACTGTCACCAATTGTTTATTTTAAACCATATTAACAGTACTTGTCAACAGTTTATATTTTAAACTACCTTAATAGCACTGTCACCAACGGTATATTTTAAACGATATCAACAGTACTGTCACCAACGGTGTATTTTTAAACCATATTAAAACTACTGTCACCGACGGTATATTTTAAAATCATATTAACAGCACTGTCAGCGACTGGTATATTTTAACCATATTAACAACACTGTTTCCACCATTATATTTTAAATGATATTAACAGTATTGTCACCAGGCGGTATATTTTAAACGATATCAACATTACTGTCACCAACGGTATATTTTAAACGATATTAACAGTACTGTCTACAACTGAACATTTAGAACCATATTAACAGTATTTTCAACAACTCTATATATTTTAAACCATATTAACAGTACTGTCACCAACGGTATATTTTAAATCACATTAACAGCACTGTCACCAACGGTATATTTTAAACTATATTAACAGTATTGTCACCAACATATATTTTAATGATATTCAGAACACTGTCACAAACGGTATATTTTAAACGATATTAACAGTATTGTCACCAACGGTATATTTTAAACGATATTAACAGTAATGTCAAACGGTATATTTTAAACCAAATTAACACTATTATCACCAAAAGTGTATTTTAAACGATGTGAATAGCAGTCTTACCAACGGTATATTTTAAACGATATTAACAGTTCTGTCACCAATGGTATATTTTAAACCATACTAAAAGAATTGTTGTCAACGGTACATTTTAAACAATAATATCAGTGCTGTCATCAACGGTATATGTTAACGATATTAACAGCACTGTCACTAAACGGTATATTTTAAACGATATTAACAGTACTGTCACCAACGGTATATTTTAAACCATATTAACAACACTGTCACCAACGATATATTTTAAACGATATGAACAGTACTGTTACCACAAAAATAGTTACAGTAATGTCACTAATGGTATACTTTAAACAATATTAAGGGTATTGTCACAAATTCTTTATTTTAAACGATGTTAACACTACTGTAACCAGAGTTGTATTTTAAACTATATTATTAGCACTGTCACCAACGGTATATTTTAAACGATATCAACAGTACTGTCACAAACGGTGTATTTTAAACCATATTAAAACTACTGTCACCGACGGTATATTTTAAACGATATTAATAGCACTGTCACCGACGGTATATTTTAAATCATATTAACAGCACAGTAACCAACGGTATATTTTAAACCATATTTACAGTATTGTCATCAACGGTGTATTTTAAATGATATTAAAAATATTGTTACCAACGGTATATTTTAAACGATATCAACAGTACTGTCACTAACGGTATATTTTAAACCATATTAGCAGTAGTGTCACCGACGGTATATTTTAACCATATTAACAACACTGTTACAAATAATATATTTTAATTAAATTAACACTACTGTCTCAGGCGATATATTTTAAACGATATCAACATTAATGTTACCATCGGTATATTTTAAACGATATTAACAGAACTATCTATAACGGAAAATTTAAAACCATATTAATAGTATTGTCACCAACGGTATATTTTAAAACCATATTAACAGCACTGTCACCAACGGAATATTTTAAACCATATTTAAAGTATTGTCACCAACGGTATATTTAAATGATATTAACAGTACTGTCACCAAAGGTATATTTTAAACAATATAAACGGCATTGTCACCAATGGTATATTTTAAATCATATTAACATCTCTGTCACCAACGGTATATTTTAAATGATATTAAAACACTCTCACCCACGGTTTATTTTAAACTATATTACCAATATTGTCACCAACTGTGTATTTTAAACGATATTAAGACCACTGTCACCATCGGTATATTTTAAACGATAACAACATTTCTGTCACCAACGATATATTTTAAACGATATTAATAGCACTGTCACCAACGGTACATTTCAATACCTATTAACAGTTCTGTCACCAACAGTATATTTTAAACCACATAAACAGTACTGTCACCGACGGTATATTTTAAATCACATTAACAGCACTGTCACCCGCGGTATATTTTAAACGATATTTACAGTATTGTCATCATCGGTATATTTTGAACAATATTAACAGCACTGACCTCATCGGTATATTTAAACGATATCAACAGTAGTGTCATCAACGGTATATTTTAAACCATATTAGCAGTACTGTCACTGACGGTATATTTTAACCATATTAACAGCTCTGTCTCCGACAGTATATTTTAACCATATTAACAACACAGTTACCAACTGTGTAGTTTAAACCATATTAACAGTACTGTCACCAACGATATATTTTAAACTATATTAACAACACTATTACAAATATTATAATTTAAATGATATTAACAGTAACGTCACAGGCGATATATTTTAAACGATATCAACATTACTGTTACCATCGGTATATTTTAAACGATATTAACAGTACTGTCTACAACGGAATATTTAAAACCATATTAATAGTATTGTAACCAACTCTTTATTTTAAACCATATTAACAGTACTGTCACCGACGGTATATTTTAATTATATTAACAACACTGTTACAAATAATATATTTTAAATGATATTAACAGTACTGTGACATGCGATATATCTTAAACGATATAAACATTTGTGTTACAATCGGTATATTTTAAACGATATTAACAGTACTCTCTACAACGAAAATTTAAAATCATATTAACAGTATTGGAACCAATTCTATATTTTAAACCATATTAACAGCACTGTCACCATCGGTATATTTTAAACGATATTAACAACACTGTCACCAACGGTTTATTTTTAAACCATATAACAATATTGTCACCAACTGTATATTTTAAACGATATTAACAGCACTGTCACCAACGGTATATTTTAAACGATATTAACAGTTCTGTCACCAACGGTATATTTTAAACCATATTAACAGCAGTGTCACGAACGGTATATTTTAAATCATATTAACAACACTGTCAAACCAACGGTATATTTTAAACGATATTAACATTACTGTCACCAACGGTATTTTTTAAACGATATTAACAGAATTGTCACCAACGGTATATTTTGAATAATATACACCAACGGTATATTTTAAACGATATTAACAGCACTGTCACCAACGGTATATTTTAAATCATATTAACAGTATTGTCACCAACCTTATATTTTGAACAATATTAACAGTACTGTCACCAACGGTATATTTTAAACGATATCAACAGTACTGTACAACGGTATATTTTAAACCATATTAACAGTATTGTCACCAACGGTATATTTTAAACCATATTAACAGTACTGTCGCCGACGGTATATTTTAATTATATTAACAACACTGTTACAAATAATATATTTTAAATGATATTAACATTTGTGTCACCATCGGTATATTTTAAACGATATTAACAGTACTGTTTACAACGAAAATTTAAAATCATATTAACAGTATTGGAACCAAATCTATATTTTCATCCATATTAACAGCACTGTCTCCAACGGTATATTTTAAACGATATTAACAGCACTGTCACCAACGGTACATTTTAAACCCTATTAAAAGTTCTGTCACCAACGGTATATTTTGAACCATATTAACAGCACTGTCACGAACGGTACATTTTAAATCATATTAACAACACTGTACCCAACGGTATATTTTAATTTATGTTAACAGTAGTGTCACCAACGGTATTTTTTAAACGATATTTACAGTATTGTCATCAACGGTATATTTTGAATAATATTTAGCAACTGTATATTTGAAACGACATTAACAGCACTGTCACCAACGGTATATTTTAAATCATATTAACAATATTGTCACCAACCTTATATTTGAACAATATTAACAGTACTGTCACCAACGGTATATTTTAAACGATATCAACATCAGTGTTATAATCGGTATATTTTAAACGATATTAACAGCACTGTCACCGACGGTATATTTTAAATCATATCAACAGCACAGTAACCAACGGTATATTTTAAACCATATTTACAGTATTGTCATCAACGGTGTATTTTAAATGATATTAAAAATATTGTTACCAACGGTATATTTTAACCATATTGACAACACTGTTACAAATAATATATTTTAATTGATTTAACACTACTGGCTCAGGCAATATATTTTAAACGATATCAACATTAAAGTTACCATCGGTATATTTTAAACGATATTAACAGAACTGTCTATAACGGAAAATTTAAAACCATATTAATAGTATTGTAACCAATTCTATATTTTAAACCATATTAACAGCACTGTCACCAACGGAATATTTTAAACCATATTTTAAAGTATTGTCACCAACGGTATATTTAAATGATATTAACAACACTGTTATCAACGGTATATTTTAAACGATATTAACAGTACTGTCACCAAAGGTATATTTTAAACAATATAAACGGCACTGACACCATCGGTATATTTTAAATCATATCAACAGTACTGTCACCAACGGAATATTTTAAATGATATCAACACTACTGTCATTAACTGTATACTTTACTCTATATTAATAGTACTGTTACCAACGGTATATTTTAAACTTTATTACCAGCACTGTCACCAACGGTATATTTTAAACGATATTAAAACATTCTCACCCACGGTTTATTTTAAACTATATTACCAATATTGTCACCAACTGTGTATTTTAAACGATATTAAGAGCACTGTCACCATCGGTATATTTTAAACGATAACAACATTTCTGTCACCAACGATATATTTTAAACCATATTAATAGCACTGTCACCGACGGTATATTTTAAATCACATTAACAGCACTGTCACTCGCGGTATATTTTAAACCATATTTACAGTATTGTCATCATCGGTATATTTTGAACAATATTAACAGCACTGACACCATCGGTATATTTAAACGATATCAACAGTACTGTCATCAACGGAATATTTTAAACCATATTAGCAGTACTGTCGACGGTATATTTTAACCATATTAACAGCACTGTCTCCGACGGTATATTTTAACCATATTAACAACACTGTTACAAACTGTATATAGTTTAAACCATATTAACAGTACTGTCACCGACGATATATTTTAAACCATATTAATAGCACTGTCACCGACTCTATATTTAAACCATATTAACAACACTATTACAAATATCATATTTTAAATGATATTAACAGTAACGTCACAGGCGATATATTTTAAACGATATCAACATTACTGTCACCAACGGTATATTTTAAACTATATTAAGAAAACTGTCACCAACGGTATATTTTAAACGATATTAACAGTATTGTTACCAGCAAAATATTTTAAACGATATTAACAGTATTGTAATCAACGGCATATTTTAAACGTTATTAACACTACTATTACCAGCGGTATATTTTAAACGACATTGACAGTACTGTCACCGACGGTATATTCTAAACCTTATTAATAGTACTGTCACCAACTTCATATTTTAAACCATAGAAACGGTAATTTAACCAATGGTATATTTTAAATCATATTAACAGCTCTGTCACCAACGGTATATTTTAAACGATATTAACAGTACTGTCACCAACGGTATTCTTTACGCGATATTAACAGTAATGTTACCAACGGTATATTTTTAACCATATTAACAGTACTGTCACCAACGGTATATTTTAAACGATATTAAAACACTGTCACTAACGGTTTATTTTAAACCATATAATCAATATTGTCACCAACTGTATATTTTAAACGATATGAACAGCACTGTCACCAACGGTATATTTTAAACGATAATAACAGCACTGTCACCAACGGTACATTTTAAACCCTATTAACAGTTCTGTCACCAACGGTATATCTTGAACCATATTAACAGCACTGTGACGAACGGTATATTTTAAATCATATTAACAACACTGTAACCAACGGTATATTTTAATTTATGTTAACAGTAATGTCACCAACGGTATATTTTAAACAATATTTACAGTATTGTCATCAACGGTATATTTTGAATAATATGCACCAACTATATATTTGAAACGACATTAACAATACTTTCACCAACGGTATATTTTAAACCATATTAACAGTACTGTCACAAACGGTATATTTTAAACGATATTAACAGCACTGTCACCAAAGGTATATTTTAAACAATATAAACGGCATTGTCACCAACGGTATATTTTAAATCATATTAACAACTCTGTCACCAACGGTATATTTTTAAATGATATTAACAGTACTGTCATTAACTGTATATTTTAAACGATATTAACAGTACTGTTACCAACGGTATATTTTAAACCTTATTACAAGCACTGTCACCAACGGTATATTTTAAACGATTTTAAAACACTGTCACCCACGGTTTATTTTAAACTATATTACCAATATTGCCACAAACTGTGTATTTTAAACGATATTAAGAGCACTGTCACCATCGGTATATTTTAAACGATATTAACAGTATTGTTTACAACGAAAATTTAAAATCATATTAACAGTATTGTCACCAACGGTATATTTTAAACCATATTAACAGCACTGTCACCATCGGTATATTTTAAACGATATTAAAAACTGTCACCAACGGTATATTTTAAACCATATCATCAATATTGTCATCAACTGTATATTTTCAACGATATTAACAGCACTGTCTCCAACGGTATATTTTAAACGATATTAACAGCACTGTCACCAACGGTACATTTTAAACCCTATTAACAGTTCTGTCACCAACGGTATATTTTGAACCATATTAACAACACTGTAACCAACGGTATATTTTAATTTATGTTAACAGTAGTGTCACCAACGGTATTTTTTAAACGATATTTACAGTATTGTCATCAACGGTATATTTTGAATAATATTTAGCAACTGTATATTTGAAACGACATTAACAGCACTGTCACCAACGGTATATTTTAAATCATATTAACAATATTGTCACCAACCTTATATTTTGAACAATATTAACAGTACTGTCACCAACGGTATATTTTAAACGATATCAACATCAGTGTTATAATCGGTATATTTTAAACGATATTAACAGCACTGTCACCGACGGTATATTTTAAATCATATTAACAGCACTGTCACCAACGGTATATTTTAAACCATATTAACAGTATTGTCACCAACGGTATATTTTAAAATGATATTAAAAATATTGTCACCAACGGTATATTTTAACCATATTAACAACACTGTTACAAATAATATATTTTAATTGATTTAACACTACTGTCTCATGCAATATATTTTAAACGATATCAACATTAAAGTTACCATCGGTATATTTTAAACGATATTAACAGAACTGTCTATAACGGAATATTTAAAACCATATTAACAGTATTGTAACCAACGGTATATTTTAAACCATATTAACAGCACTGTCACCAACGGAATATTTTAAACCATATTTAAAGTATTGTCACCAACGGTATATTTAAATGATATTAACAACACTGTTATCAACGGTATATTTTAAACGATATTAACAGTACTGTCACCAACGGTATATTTTAAACAATATAAACAGCATTGTCACCAATGGTATATTTTAAACATATTAACAGCACTGTCACCAACGGTATATTTTAAATGATATCAACACTACTGTCATTAACTGTATACTTTTACTCGATATTAACAGTACTGTTACCAACGGTATATTTTAAACCATATTACCAGCACTGTCACCAACGGTATATTTTAAACGATATTAAAACATTCTCACCAACGGTTTATTTTAAACTATATTACCAATATTGTCACCAACTGTGTATTTTAAACGATATTAAGAGCACTGTCACCATCGGTATATTTTAAACGATAACAACATTTCTGTCACCAACGATATATTTTAAACCATATTAATAGCACTGTCACCGACGGTATATTTTAAATCACATTAACAGCACTGTCACCGCGGTATATTTTAAACCATATTTACAGTATTGTCATCATCGGTATATTTTAAACAATATTAACAGCACTGTCACCATCGGTATATTTAAACGATATCAACAGTACTGTCATCAACGGTATATTTTTAAACCATATTAGCAGTACTGTCACTGACGGTATATTTTAACCATATTAACAGCACTGTCTCCGACGGTATATTTTAACCATATTAACAACACAGTTACAAACTGTGTATTTTAAACCATATCAACAGTACTGTCACCGACGATATATTTTAAACCATATTAATAGCACTGTCACCGACTCTATATTTAAACCATATTAACAACACTATTACAAATATCATATTTTAAATGATATTAACAGTAACGTCACAGGCGATATATTTTAAACGATATCAACATTACTGTTACCATCGGTATATTTTAAACGATATTAACAGTAGTGTCTACAACGGAATATTTAAAACCATATTAATAGTATTGTAACCAACTCTTTATTTTAAACCATATTAACAGTACTGTCACCGACGGTATATTTTAATTATATTAACAACACTGTTACAAATAATATATTTTAAATGATATTCACAGTACTGTGACATGCCATATATCTTAAATGATATAAACATTTGTGTTACAATCGGTATATTTTGAACGATATTAACAGTACTGTCTACAACGAAAATTTAAAACAATATTAACAGTATTGGAACCAATTCTATATTTTTAACCATATTAACAGCACTGTCACCATCGGTATATTTTAAACGATATCAACAGTACTGTCACCGATGGTATATTCTAAACCTTATTAATAGTACTGTCACCAACTTCATATTTTAAACCATAGAAACGGTAATTTAACCAATGGTATATTTTAAATCATATTAACAGCTCTGTCACCAACGGTATATTTTAAACGATATCAACAGTACTGTCATTTACGGTATTCTTTACGCGATATTAACAGTAATGTTAAAAACGGTATATTTTTAACCATATTAACAGTACTGTCACCAACGGTATATTTTAAACGATATTAAAACACTGTCACTAACGGTTTATTTTAAACCATATAATCAATATTGTCACCAACTGTATATTTTAAACGATATGAACAGCACTGTCACCAACGGTATATTTTAAACGATAATAACAGCACTGTCACCAACGGTACATTTTAAACCCTATTAACAGTTCTGTCACCAACGGTATATCTTGAACCATATTAACAGCACTGTGACGAACGGTATATTTTAAATCATATTAACAACACTGTAACCAACGGTATATTTTAATTTATGTTAACAGTAATGTCACCAACGGTATATTTTAAACAATATTTACAGTATTGTCATCAACGGTATATTTTGAATAATATGCACCAACTATATTTTTGAAACGACATTAACAATTCTTTCACCAACGGTATATTTTAAACCATATTAACAGTGCTGTCACCAACGGTATATTTTAAACGATATTAACAGCACTGTCACCAAAGGTATATTTTAAACATTATAAACGGCATTGTCACCAACGGTATATTTTAAATGATATCAACATTACTGTCATTAACTGTATACTTTACTCGATATTAACAGTACTGTTACCAACGGTATATTTTAAACTATATTACCAATATTGTCACAAACTGTGTATTTTATACGATATTAAGAGCACTGTCACCATCGGTATATTTTAAGCGATATTACCAATATTGTCACAAACTGTGTATTTTAAACGATATTAATAGCACTGTCACCAACGGTACATTTTAAAACCTATTAACAGTTCTGTCACCAACAGTATATTTTAAACCACATAAACACTACTGTCACCGACGGTATATTTTAAATCACATTAACAGCACTGTCACCAGCGGTATATTTTAAACCATATTTACAGTATTGTCATCATCGGTATATTTTGAACAATATTAACAGCACTGACACCATCGGTATATTTTAACGATATCAACAGTACTGTCTCTGACAGTATATTTTAAACATATTAACAACACAGTTTCCAGCTGTGTAGTTTAAACCATAATAACAGTACTGTCACCAACGGTATATTTTAAACCATATTAACAGCACTGTCACCAACGGTATATTTTAAACCATATTAACAACACTGTCAATGTATCATATTTTTAAATGATATTAACAGTTATGTCACAGGCGATATATTTTAACCATATTAACAACACAGTTACCAACTGTGTAGTTTAAATCATATTAACAGTACTGTCACCGACGGTATATTTTAATCGATATTAACAGTACTGTCACCGACGGTATATTTTAATCGATATTAACAGTACTGTTTACAACGAAAATTTAAAATCATATTAATTGTATTGGAACCAATTTTATATTTTCAACCATATTAACAGCACTGTCACCATCGGTATATTTTAAACGATATCAACAGTACTGTCACCATCGGTATATTCTAAACCTTATTAATAGTACTGTCACCAACTTCATATTTTAAACCATAGAGACGGTAATTTAATCAATGGTATATTTTAACTCATATTAACAGCTCTGTCACCAACGGTATATTTTAACGATATCAACAGTACTTTCATTTACGGAATTCTTTACGCGATATTAACAGTAATGTTAGAAACGGTATATTTTAAACCATTTTAACAGTACTAACACCAACGGTATATTTTAAACGATATTATAACACTGTCACCAACGGTTTATTTTAAACCATATTAGCAGTACTGTCACCGACGGTATATTTTAAGACATATTAACAGTTTTGTCACCGACGGTATATTTTAACAATATTAAGAATAATGTTACCAATATTATATTTTAATTGATATTAACAGCACTGTCACCAACGGTATACTTTAAATGATATCAACAGTATTGACACCAACGGTATATTTTAAACGATATTAACAGCACTCTCATTAACGGTCTATTTTAAACGTTATTAACAGCACTATCGCCAACGGTATATTTTAAACGATATTAAACGCATGATCACCAACGATTTATTTTAAATGATATTAACAGTATGTCACCACCGGATATATTTTAAACGATATTAACAGTACTGTCACCAACGGTATATTTTAACGATATTAACAGTACTTTTACCAACGGTATATTTTAAACCATATTAACAGTATTGTCACCAACGGTATATTTTAACGATATCAACAGTACTGTAATTTACGGAATTTTTTGCACGATATTAACAGTAATGTTAGAAACGGTATATTTTAAACCATTTTAACAGTACTAACACCAACGGTATATTTTAAACGATATTATAACACTGTCACCAACGGTTTATTTTAAACCATATTAGCAGTACTGTCACCGACGGTATATTTTAAGACATATTAACAGTTTTGTCACCGACGGTATATTTTAACAATATTAAGAATAATGTTACCAATATTATATTTTAATTGATATTAACAGCACTGTCACCAACGGTATACTTTAAATGATATCAACAGTATTGACACCAACGGTATATTTTAAACGATATTAACAGCACTCTCATTAACGGTCTATTTTAAACGTTATTAACAGCACTATCGCCAACGGTATATTTTAAACGATATTAAACGCATGATCACCAACGATTTATTTTAAATGATATTAACAGTATGTCACCACCGGATATTTTCTACTATATTAAAAGTACTGTCATTAACGGTATATTTTAATTGATATTAACAGTACTTTTACCAACGGTATATTTTAAACCATATTAACAGTATTGTCACCAACGGTATATTTTAACGATATCAACAGTACTGTAATTTACGGAATTCTTTGCGCGATATTAACAGTAATGTTAGAAACGGTATATTTTAAACCATTTTAACAGTACTAACACCAACGGTATATTTTAAACGATATTATAACACTGTCACCAACGGTTTATTTTAAACCATATTAGCAGTACTGTCACCGACGGTATATTTTAAGACATATTAACAGTTTTGTCACCGACGGTATATTTTAACAATATTAAGAATAATGTTACCAATATTATATTTTAATTGATATTAACAGCACTGTCACCAACGGTATACTTTAAATGATATCAACAGTATTGACACCAACGGTATATTTTAAACGATATTAACAGCACTCTCATTAACGGTCTATTTTAAACGTTATTAACAGCACTATCGCCAACGGTATATTTTAAACGATATTAAACGCATGATCACCAACGATTTATTTTTAATGATATTAACAGTATGTCACCACCGGATATTTTCTACTATATTAAAAGTACTTTCATTAACTGTATATTTTAAACGATATTAACAGTTCTTTCACCAACGGTATATTTTAAACTATAATAATAGCACTGTCACCAAATTAATATTTTAAACGATATTAACAGCACTGTCACCAAAGGAATATTTTAAACCATAGTAAGAGTATTGTCACCGGCGGTATATTTTAAACGATATTAACAGTATGTCACCACCGGATATTTTCTACTATATTAAAAGTACTGTCATTAACGGTATATTTTAATTGATATTAACAGTACTTTTACCAACGGTATATTTTAAACCATATTAACAGTATTGTCAACAACGGTATATTTTAAACGATATTTAAAGTACTTTCATTAACTGTATATTTTAAACGATATTAACAGTTCTTTCACCAACGGTATATTTTAAACAATATCAACGGTATTGTCACTAAATCTATATTTTAAACCATATAAACAGCACTATCACCAACGGTTGATGTTAAAGTATATTAACAGCACTTTCACCGACGGAATATTTTAAACCATATAAACAATATTGAAACAACTGGTATATTTTAAACCACATTAACAGAACTGTCACCAACTATATATTTAAATCATATTAACAGTACTATTACCAACGGTATATTTTAAACGATAATAACAGTACTGTCAACAACGGTTTACTTCAAACGATATTAACAATATTGTCAGAAGCTGTATATTTTAAACCATATAAACAGCCCTGGCACCAACGGTATATTTAAGTCATATTAACAGCACTGTCACCAACGGTATATACTAAACCATATTAACATTTGTGTAACGAACTGTATATTTTAAACCACATTAACAGCACTGTCAACACAAGAATATTTCAAACGATATTAATAGTACTGTCATCAACGGTGCATCATAAACCATATTTACAGTATGATACCAACTGTATATTTTAAACGATATTAACAGTACTTTCACCAACGGTATATTTCAAATCATATTAACAGCACTGTTACGAACGGTACATTTTACACGATATTAAACGCATGATCACCAACGATTTATTTTAAACGTTATTAACAGTTCCGTCACCAGCGATATATTTTAAACGATATCAACAGCACTGTCACCAACGGTATATTTTAACGATATTAACAGTAGTGTCTCAATCGGTATATTTTAAACGATATTAACAGCACTGTCAGAATCGGTATATTTTAAACTATATTAACACTACTGTCACAAACGGTATATATTGCACAATCTTAACAATACTGTTTCCAAAGATATATTTTAAACGATATTAACAGTACTGTCACCAACGGTATATTTTAACCATATTAACAACACTGTCACCAACGGTATATTTTAAACGATATTAACAGCACTGTCACCACAGGATTATTTTTAAACCATATTAACAGTATTATCTCCAACTGTATATTTTAAATGATATTAACATTACTGTCACCAACGGTATATTTTAAACCATATTAACAGTTGTGTAACCAAATGTATATTTTAAACCATATTAACAGCACTGTCACCAACGGTATATTTTAAACGATATTAACAGCACTGTCACCAACGGTATATTTTAAACGATATTAACAGCACTGTCACCAACGGTATATTTTTAAACAATATTAACATTACTGTCATCAACGGTATATTTTAAATCATATTAACATCACTGTCACCAACGGTATATTTTAAACGATATTAACAGTACTGTCACCAACGGTATATTTTAAACCATATTAACAGTGTTGTCACCAATTGTATATTTTAAACAATATTAACATTACTGTCACCAACGGTATATTTTAAATCATATTAACATCACTGTCACCAACGGTATATTTTAAACGATATTAACAGTACTGTCACCAACGGTATATTTTAAACCATATTAACAGTGTTGTCACCTATTGTATATTTTAAACAATATTAAAAGTACTGATACCGAGGGTATATTTCAAACCATATTAACACTACTGTCACCAACGGTATATTTTAAATGATATTAACAGCACTGTCACCAACAATATATTTTAAACGATATTAACAGTACTGTCACCAACGGTATATTTTAAACGATATTAACAGTACTGTCACCAACGGTATATTTTAAACCATATTAACAGCACTGTCACCAACGGTATATTTAAAACCATATTAACAGCACTGTTAAAACGTATATTTTAAACTATATTAACAGCACTGTCAACAACGGTATATTTTAAACCGTATTAACAGTACTTTCACCAACGGTTATATTTTAAACGATATTAACAGTACTTTCTCCAGCGATAAATTTTAAACGATATTAACAGTACTTTCACCAATTGTATTTGAAACAATTTTCACAGTACTGTCACCAACGGTATATTTTAAGCGATATTAACACCACTCTCCCAAAGGTATATTTTAAACCATATTAGCAGTAAAGTTTTTAACAAAATATTTTGAATCATATTAACAGAACTTTCACCAACGATATATTTTAAACGATAATAACAGCACTGTCACCAACAGTATATTTTAAACCATATTAACAGTATTGTCATCAACCGTATATTTTCAATAATTTTAACGGCACTGTCACCAACTGTATATTTTAAACGACAATAACAGTTCATTTACGAGGGATATATTTTAACCCATATCAACGGCACTTTTACCAACGGCATATTTTAAACGAGATTAATTGTTCTGTCACCAACGGTATATTTTAAACGATATTAACAATATTGTCACATGCTGTATATTTTAAACCATATTAATGATATTGTCACACACTGTATATTTTAAATAATATTAACAGCACTTTTACAAACAGTATATTTTAAATCATATTAACAGCACTGTCACCAAAAATATATTTTAAAATATAGTAACAGTACTGTCACCTATGGTATATTTTTAACCATATTCACAATATCCTCTACAAAAATATATTTTAAACCATATTAACGGCACTGTCACAACGGTATAATTTAAAACCATATTATAAGTATTGTCACCAACAGTAAATATTAAATGATATTAACAACACTGTCACCAACGGTTTATTTTAAAACATATTAACAGTTTTTTAACCAACTGTATATTTTAAACCATATTAACAGCATTGTCACCAACGATATACTTTAAACGATATCAACAGTATTGACATTAACGGAATATTTTAAACAATATTAACAGCACTCTCATTAACGGTCTATTTTAAACGTTATTAACAGCACTTTCGCCATCGGTATATTTTACACGATATAAACGCATGATCACAAACAATTTTTTTAAACGATATTAACAGTTCTGTTAGCAGCGATATATTTTTTAAACGATATTAACAGCACTGTCACCAACGGTATATTTTTAACGATAATAACTGTACTGTCAACAACGGTTTACTTCAAACGATATTAACAATATTGTCAGAAGCTGTATATTTTAAGCCATATTAACAGCCCTGTCTCCAACGGTATATTTAAATCATATTAACAGTATTATCTCCAACGTTATATTTTAAACATTATTAACATTACTGTCACCAACGGTATATATTAAACCACATTAACAGCACTGTCACCAGCGATATATTTTAAACGATATTAACAG
Source organism: Tachypleus tridentatus (assembly GCF_004210375.1). Lineage (NCBI taxonomy): Eukaryota > Metazoa > Arthropoda > Merostomata > Xiphosura > Limulidae > Tachypleus > Tachypleus tridentatus. The sequence continues at coordinate 129,781,229 of NC_134826.1, forward strand.
TACCGTCACCAACAGTATATTCTTAACTGTGTTCAAAGTATTGTCACCAAATGTAAATTTTAAATCATATTAACAGCACTGTCACCATGGTTATATTTTAAACTATATTAACAGTATTATTATTAAAAGTATATTTTAAACGATATTAACAGTACTGTCGCCAAAGGTATATTTTAAATTATATTAACAGCAATATCAACAACGGTACATTTTAAACGATATTAACAATACTGTCATAAATGGCTTATTTTAAACGATATTAAGAGTATTGTCACTGAGAGTATATTTTGAACCATATTAACATACTGTCACTAACCATTTATTGTAAACGATATTAACAGTAGTTTCACCAACGGTATATTTTAAACAATATCAACAAGACTGTCACAAACGGTATATTTTAAACGATATTAACAGCACTACTATCAACGGTATGTTTTAAACCATATTAACAGCACTGCCACCAACGGTATATTTTAAACTATATTAACAGCATTGTCAAACAACGTTATATTTCAACCGTATTTACAGTACTTTCACCAACGGATTATTTAAAAGATATTAACAGTACTGTCATTAACAGTACATTTTCACCGACATTAACGGTATTGTCACCAACGGTATATTCTAGATCATATGAACAGCACTGTCACCAGCGGGATATTTTAAACGATATTGACAGTACTGTCACAATCGGTATAATTTAAACGATATTAACAGTAGTGTCACAACGTTATCTTTTAAACCACATTAACAATGTTGTCAACAACAGTATATTTAAATGATATTAAGAACACTGTCACCAACGGTATATTTTCAACCATATTAAACGTATTGTAAGCAAATGTATATTTTAAAACACATTAACACTATTGTCACCAAAGGTATTACTTAAACGATATTAACAGTACTTTCACCAACGGCTTATTTTAAATGATATTAAGAGTACTGTCACTGAGAGTATATTTTAAACCATATTAACATACTATCACTAACGATATATTTTATGCGATATTAACAGCAGTGTCACCAACGGTATATTTTAAACTATATTAACAGCATTGTCAGGAACATTATATTTAAACCTTTTTAACAGTACTTTCACCGACGGTTTATTTAAACGATATTCACTTTACTGTCACCAATGGTATATTTTAAACCATATTAAAAGAATTATTCTCAACGGCTTATTTTCAAACATATTAACATCTCTGTAACCAACACTATCATTTAAAAGACATTCACAGCATTGTCACCAACGGTATATGTTAAACCATATTAACATTATTCTAAGCAATGGAATATTTTAAATCATATTAGCAGCACTGTCACGATATCAACAGTACCGTCACCAACAGTATATTCTTAACTATATTGAAAGTATTGTCACCAAATGTAAATTTGAAATCATATTAAAAGCTTTGTCACCATAGGTATATTTTAAACTGGATGAACATTATTGTCACTAAAGGTATATTTCAAATCTTATTAACAACACTTTCACCAACGGTATATCTTAATCCACATTCACAGCGCTGTCACCAACGGTATATTTTAAACGATAATAACATCACTGTCACCAACGGTATATTTTAAACGATATTGACCGTACTGTCACGAACGGTATATTTTAAACGGTAATTAACAGCCTTGTCACCAACGGTATATTTTAAATCATATTAACAGTACTTTTGCAAACGATATATTTGAAACGATACTAACAGCACTGTCACAAAAAGTATAATTTAAACGATATTAACAGTACTGTCATCAAAGGAATATTTTAAACGACATCAACAGGACTGTTACCCACGACATATTTTAAACAACATTCACAGCGCATTTACCAACGGTATATTTTTAACGATATTAACAGCACTCTCCCAACGGTATATTTTGAATAATGTTAACAGCATTCTCTCCAAATGTATATTTTAAACGTCATTAAGAGTGTTGCCATTTACGGAATATTTGAAATAATATTATCAGCACTGTTATCAACGGTATATTTTAAACGATATTGACAGTAGTGTTGCCAACGGTATAATTTAAACAATATTTACAGTACTGTCACCATCGGTATATTTTAAACCATATTAACAGTTTTGTTACGAGCGATATATTTTATACGATATTAACAGTACTGTAACAAACGATATATCTTAAACGATATCAACAGTACTGTCTTTAATGCTCTATTTTAAACGATATTAACAGCACTGTCGCGAACGGTGTATTTTAAACCATATTAACAGCATTGTCACCAGCGATATATTTTAAACGATATTAACATTACTGTTTTCAAAGGTATATTTTAAACAATATTAACAGCACTCTCCCTACGGTATATTTTGAACCATATTAACAGTATTATCATCAACGGTATATTTTCAATAACTTTAGCACCACTATCACAAACAATATATTTTAAACGACATCAACAATACTGTCACCAATTGTTGTTCAAACTATATATACAGTTTTGTCACTAAAGGTATATTTTAAATCATAATAAGAGCACTTTCACCAACGGTATATTTTAAACGATATTAACAGTACTGTCACCAACAGTATATTTTTAACCATATTAACAGTACTCTCAACACAATATATTTTAAACGATATTAACAGTACTCTCTTTAAAGGTTTATTTTAAACGATATTAACAGAACTGTCGCCAACGGTGTATTTGAAACAATATTAACAGCATTATCACCAACGATATATTTTATAAGATATTAACATTTCTGTCACTAGCGATATATTTTAAAAGATATCAACAGTACTGTCACCAACGGTATATTTTAAACGATATTAACAGCACTGTTACCAATGGTACATTTTAAACCATTTTAACAATGTTGTATCCAACTGTATATTTAAAACGATATTCACAATATTTTCGCCAACGGTATATTTTAAACGATATTAACAGATTTTTCACCAACAGAATATTTTAAACCATATTAACAGTAATGCCACTAACGATATATTTTAAACAATATTAACAGCATTGTCAACAACGGTATATTCAAACCGTATTAACAGTACTTTCACCAACGGTTTATTTAAACGATATGAACAGTACTTTCACCAGCGATATATTTTAAACGATATCAACAGTACTTTCACCAACGGTATATTTTAAACGATATTAACACTACTGTCACCAACGATATATTTTAAAGATATTAACAGTACTGTCACCAACGGCATATTTTAAACGATATTAACAGTACTGTCACCAACAGTATATTTAAACGATATCAACAGTACTGTCACAAAAGGTATATTTGAAACGGTATTATCAGTACTGTAACAAACAATATTAACAGCACTGTCTTTAACGCTCTATTTTAAACGATATTAACAGCACTGTCGTCAACGATATATTTTAAACCATATTAACAGCATTGTCAACAGCGATATATCTTAAATAATACTAAATCCGCTGTCAATAACGGTATATTTTTACCCATATTAAAAGCACTGTCACCAACGTTATAATTTAAACGATATTAACAGTACTGTCACCAACGGTTTATTTTAAACGATATCAACATAACTGTTTCCAAAGGTATATTTTAAACAATATTAACAGCACTCTCCCAACAGTTTATTTTAAACTATATTAACAGTATTCTCATAAACGGTATACTTTCAATAAATTTAGCACCACTATCACAAACAATATATTTTAAACGACATCAACAATACTGTCACTAATTGTTTTTCCAACTATATATACAGTTTTGTCACTACAGGTATATTATAAATGATATTAAGAGCACTTTCACCAACGGTATATTTTAAACGACATTAACAGTACTGTCACCAACAGTATATTTTAAACGATATCAACATTACTGTTTCCAAAGGTATATTTTAAACGATACTAACAGCACTCTCCCAACGGTATATTTTAACCCATATTAACGGCAGTTTCATCAACGGTATATTTTAAACGATATCAATAGTGCTGTCACAAATGGTATATTTTAAACGATATCAACAGCACTGTTATTAACGGCATATTTTGAACAAGATTACCAGTACTGTCACCAACGGTATATTTTAAACGATATCAACAGCACTGTTATTAACGGCATATTTTGAACAAGATTACCAGTACTGTCACCAACGGTATATTTTAAAGGATATAAACAGTACTGTCACCAGCGACATCTTTAAACGATATTAAAAGCTTTGTCACAAACGATATATTTTAGACGATATTAACAACACTATCTTTAACGCTGTATTTTAAACGATATTAACAGCACTATCTCTAACGCTCTATTTTCAACGATATTAACAGCACTGTCACCAACGGTATATTTAAACGATATCAACAGTACTGACACCAAAGGTAAATTTTAAACCATATTATCAGTACTGTAACCAGCGATATATTTTAAAAATATTAACAGCGCTGTTAATAACGATATAATTTAACACATATTAACAGCACTTTCACCAACGTTATATTTTAAACAATATTCACAGTTTTGTCACCAACGGTTTATTTTAAACGATATCAACTTTCTGTTTCCAAAGGTATATTTTAAACGATATTAACAGCACTCTCCCAACGGTATATTTTTACCTAATTAACAGTATTATCATCAACGGTATATTTTCAATAACTTTAGCACCACTATCACAAACAATATATTTTAAACAACATCAACAATAATGTCACGAATTGTTTTTCAAACTATATATACAGTTTTGTCACTAAAGGTATATTTTAAATCATATTAAGAGCACTTTCACCAACGGTATATTTTAAACGATATTAACAGTACTGTTACCAACAGTATATTTTTAACCTTATTAACAGTATTGTCACTAAAGGTATACTTTAAATCATATTTACAGTACTGTCAACAACGATATATTTTAAACGATATAAACAGTACTGTCACCAGCGAAAATTTTAAACGGTTTTAACAGCTTTGTCACAAACGGTATATTTTAAACCATATCAACAGAACTGTCACCTACGGTATATTTTAAACGATATTAACAGTACTATCGCCAACGGTATATTTTAAACAATATTAACAGTACTGTCGCCAACGGTATATTTTAAACAATATTTACAGCACTGTCACTAACAGTATATTTAAACGCTATCAACAGTACTGTCACCAAAGGTATATTTTCAACGATAATAACAGTACTGTAACAAACGATATATTTTAAACGATATTAACATCACTGTTATAAACGGTACATTTTAAACGATATTAACAGTACTGTCACAAACGGAATATTTTAAACGATATTAACAGTTCTGCTACCAAGGATATATTTTAAACGATATCAACAGTGCTGTTACAAACGGCATATTTTAAACGATATCAACAGTGCTGTTACAAACGGCATATTTTAAACAATATTAACAATATATTCACAAGCTGTATATTTTAAACCATATTAAAAGCACTGTCACTAACGGTATATTTTAAATCATATTAACAGTCCTGTCACCAACGGTATATATTATGCGAAATTAACAGTACTGTCGCCAACGGTATATTATAAACCATATTTATAGTATTGTCACCAACGGTATATTTTAAACCATATTTATAGTGTTATCAACAACGTTATATTTTATATGCTATTAACAACACTGTCACCAACGGTATATTTTAAACGATATTAACAGTAATGCCACCAACGATATATTTTAAACTATATTAACAGCATTGTCAACAACGGTATATTTTAAACTATATTAACAGCGTTGTCAAACAACGTTATATTTAAACCGTATTTACAGTACTTTCACCAACGGATTATTTAAAAGATATTCAGAGTACTGTCACCAAGGGTATATTTTGAACATATTACCAATACTGTCATCATCGGTATTTTTTAAATCATATTAACAGTAATGTTATCGAAGGCATATTTTCAATCGTACTAATATCTCTGTAACCAACGGTATCATTTAAAAGACATTCACAGCATTGTCACCAATGGTATGTTTTAAATCATATTAATAGCACTGTCACCAACGGTGTATTTAACGATATTAACAGTACTGGTACCAACGGAATGTTTTAAACGATTTTAACAGCACTGTCACCAACGGTATATTTTAAACAATATTAACAGTATTGTCACCAACGGTATATTTTAAACGCTATCAGCAGTACTTTCACCAACGGTATATTTTAAGAGATATTAACAACACTGTCACAAACGGTATATTTTAAACTATATTAACAGTAATGTCGCTAAACATATATTTCAAATCATATTAACAGCACTGTCACCAACGGTATATTTTAAAGGATATAAACAGTACTGTCACCAGCGACATCTTTAAACGATATTAAAAGCTTTGTCACAAACGATATATTTTAGACGATATTAACAACACTATCTTTAACGCTGTATTTTAAACGATATTAACAGCACTATCTCTAACGCTCTATTTTCAACGATATTAACAGCACTGTCACCAACGGTATATTTAAACGATATCAACAGTACTGACACCAAAGGTAAATTTTAAACCATATTATCAGTACTGTAACCAGCGATATATTTTAAAAATATTAACAGCGCTGTTAATAACGATATAATTTAACACATATTAACAGCACTTTCACCAACGTTATATTTTAAACAATATTCACAGTTTTGTCACCAACGGTTTATTTTAAACGATATCAACTTTCTGTTTCCAAAGGTATATTTTAAACGATACTAACAGCACTCTCCCAACGGTATATTTTTACCTAATTAACAGTATTATCATCAACGGTATATTTTCAATAACTTTAGCACCACTATCACAAACAATATATTTTAAACAACATCAACAATAATGTCACGAATTGTTTTTCAAACTATATATACAGTTTTGTCACTAAAGGTATATTTTAAATCATATTAAGAGCACTTTCACCAACGGTATATTTTAAACGATATTAACAGTACTGTTACCAACAGTATATTTTTAACCTTATTAACAGTATTGTCACTAAAGGTATACTTTAAATCATATTTACAGTACTGTCAACAACGATATATTTTAAACGATATAAACAGTACTGTCACGAGCGAAATTTTTAAACGGTTTTAACAGCTTTGTCACAAACGGTATATTTTAAACCATATCAACAGAACTGTCACCTACGGTATATTTTAAACGATATTAACAGTACTATCGCCAACGGTATATTTTAAACAATATTAACAGTACTGTCGCCAACGGTATATTTTAAACAATATTTACAGCACTGTCACTAACAGTATATTTAAACGCTATCAACAGTACTGTCACCAAAGGTATATTTTCAACGATAATAACAGTACTGTAACAAACGATATATTTTAAACGATATTAACATCACTGTTATAAACGGTACATTTTAAACGATATTAACAGTACTGTCACAAACGGAATATTTTAAACGATATTAACAGTTCTGCTACCAAGGATATATTTTAAACGATATCAACAGTGCTGTTACAAACGGCATATTTTAAACGATATCAACAGTGCTGTTACAAACGGCATATTTTAAACAATATTAACAATATATTCACAAGCTGTATATTTTAAACCATATTAAAAGCACTGTCACTAACGGTATATTTTAAATCATATTAACAGTCCTGTCACCAACGGTATATATTATGCGAAATTAACAGTACTGTCGCCAACGGTATATTTTAAACCATATTTATAGTATTGTCACCAACGGTATATTTTAAACCATATTTATAGTGTTATCAACAACGTTATATTTTATATGCTATTAACAACACTGTCACCAACGGTATATTTTAAACGATATTAACAGTAATGCCACCAACGATATATTTTAAACTATATTAACAGCATTGTCAACAACGGTATATTTTAAACTATATTAACAGCGTTGTCAAACAACGTTATATTTAAACCGTATTTACAGTACTTTCACCAACGGATTATTTAAAAGATATTCAGAGTACTGTCACCAAGGGTATATTTTGAACATATTACCAATACTGTCATCATCGGTATTTTTTAAATCATATTAACAGTAATGTTATCGAAGGCATATTTTCAATCGTACTAATATCTCTGTAACCAACGGTATCATTTAAAAGACATTCACAGCATTGTCACCAATGGTATGTTTTAAATCATATTAATAGCACTGTCACCAACGGTGTATTTAACGATATTAACAGTACTGGTACCAACGGAATGTTTTAAACGATTTTAACAGCACTGTCACCAACGGTATATTTTAAACAATATTAACAGTATTGTCACCAACGGTATATTTTAAACGCTATCAGCAGTACTTTCACCAACGGTATATTTTAAGAGATATTAACAACACTGTCACAAACGGTATATTTTAAACTATATTAACAGTAATGTCGCTAAACATATATTTCAAATCATATTAACAGCACTGTCACCAACGGTATATTTTAAATTATATTAACAGTACTGTCACCAACGGTATATTTAAACGATTTTCACAGTGCTGTCACCAACGATATATTTTAAAATATATTAACAGTACTGTCACCAACGGTATATTTTAAACGATTTTCACAGTGCTGTCACCAACGATATATTTAAAACCACATTCACAGCGCTGTCACAAACGGTATATTTTAAACGATATTAACAGTTTTGTCACCAAGAGAATATTTTAAACGATATCAACAGCATTGTTACCAACGGTATGTTTAAAACCACATTAACAGTACTGCCACCAAGAGTATATTTTAAAATATATTAACAGCATTGTCAGCAACGTTATATTTAAACCGTATTAACAGTACTTTCAACAGCGATATATTTTAAACGATATCAACAGTACTTTCACCAACTGTATATTTTAAATGATATTCACAGTACTGTCACCAACAGTATATTTTAAACCATATTTACAGTATTTTCAACAACGGTATATTTTAAACGATATTAACAGTACTGTCACAACGTTATATTTTAAACCACATTAACAATATTGTCAACAACAGTATATTTAAATGATATTAACAACACTCTCACCAACGGTATATTTTCAACCATATTAAACGTATTGTAAGCAAATGTATATTTTAAAACACATTAACACTATTGCCACCAAAGGTATTATTTTAAACGATATCAACAGTACTTTCACCAACGGCTTATTTTAAACGATATTAAGAGTACTGTCACTGAGAGTATATTTTAAACCATATTAACATACTGTCACTAACGATATATTTTATACGATATTAACAGTAGTGTCACCAACGGTATATTTTAAACGATATTAATAGTCTTGTCACGGAGAGAATATTTTAAATGATATCAAGAGCATTGTCAATAACAACATGTTTTAAACCATATTAACAGCACTGCCACCAACGGTATATTTTAAACTATATTAACAGCATTGTCAGGAACATTATATTTAAACCTTATTAACAGTACTTTCACCGACGGTTTATTTAAACGATATTCACATTACTGTCACCAATGGTATATTTTAAACCATATTAAAAGAATTATTCTCAACGGCTTATTTTCAAACATATTAACATCTCTGTAACCAACGCTATCATTTAAAAAATATTCGCAGCATTGTCACCAACGGTATATGTTAAACCATATTAACATTATTCTAAGCAATGGAATATTTTAAATCATATTAGCAGCACTGTCACCAGCGATATATTTTAAACGATATCAACAGTACCGTCACCAACAGTATATTCTTAACTGGATTCAAAGTATTGTCACCAAATGTAAATTTTAAATCGTATTAAAAGCTTTGTCACCATAGGTATATTTTAAACTATATTAACAGTATTGTCACTAAAGGTATATGTCAAATCTTATTAACAACACTGTCACGAACGGTATATCTTAATCCACATTCACAGCGCTGTCACCAACGGTATATTTTAAACGATAATAACAGCATTGTAACCAACGGTATATTTTTAACAATATTCACAGTATCCTCACGAAAAATATATTTTAAATCATATTAACAGCACTGTCACCAACAATATATTTTAAATCATATTAACATCACTGTCACCAACGGTATATTTTAAACGATATTGACCGTACTGTCACGAACGGTATATTTTAAACGATATTAACAGCCTTGTTACCAACGGTATATTTTAAATCATATTAACAGTACATTCGCAAACGATATATTTCAAACGATACTAACAGCACTGTCACAAAAAGTATAATTTAAACGATATCAACAGTACTGTCATCAAAGGAATATTTTAAACGACATCAACAGGACTGTTACCCACGACATATTTTAAACAACATTCACAGCGCATTCACCAACGGTATATTTTTAACGATATTAACAGCACTCTCCCAACGGTATATTTTCAATAATTTTAACAGCACTCTCTCCAAATGTATATTTTAAATGTCATTAAGAGTGTTGCCATTTACGGAATATTTGAAATAATATTATCAGCACTGTTATCAACGGTATATTTTAAACGATATTGACAGTAGTGTTGCCAACGGTATAATTTAAACAATATTTACAGTACTGTCACCATCGGTATATTTTAAACCATATTAACAGTTTTGTTACGAGCGACATATTTTATACGATATCAACAGTACTGTCACCAAAGGTATATTTTAAACGAGATTAAAAGTACTGTAACAAACGATATATCTTAAACGATATCAACAGTACTGTCTTTAACGCTCTATTTTAAACGATATTAACAGCACTGTCGCGAACGGTGTATTTTAAACCATATTAACAGCATTGTCACCAGCGATATATTTTAAACGATATTAACGTTACTGTTTCCAAAGGTATATTTTAAAATATTAACAGCACTCTCCTACGGTATATTTTGAACCATATTAACAGTATTATCATCAACGGTATATTTTCAATAACTATAGCACCACTATCACAAACAATATATTTTAAACGACATCAACAATACTGTCACCAATTGTTGTTCAAACTATATATACAGTTTTGTCACTAAAGGTATATTTTAAATTATATTAAAAGCCCTTTCACCAACGGTATATTTTAAACGATATTAACAGTACTGTCACCAACAGTATATTTTTAACCATATTAACAGTACTCTCAACAACAATATATTTTAAACGATATTAACAGTACTGTACCCAACAAAACATTTTAAACAATATTTACAGTATTGCCCCACGGTATATTTTTAACGATATTAAGATTAGTGTCACCAACGGTATATTTTAAACCATATTAACAGTATTGTCACCAATTCTATATTTCAAACCATATTAACAGCACTGTCACCAACGGTTTATTTTCAACTATATTAATAGAACTGTTAACAACGGTATAATTTTTACAATATTAACACTATTGTCAACAGTTGTATATTTTAAACCATACTAACAGCACTCTCACCAACGATATGTTTTAAACTTCATTAACAGTATTTTCACCAAAAGTATATTTCAAATCATATTAACAGAACTGTCACCATTAGTATATTTTAAAGGTTATTAACAGTACTGTCACCAAAAATATATTTTAAACCATATTTACTGTATTGTCACCAACCGTATATTTTAAACGATATTAACAGCACTATCACTAACGGTATATTTTAAACTAATGTAACAATATTTTTACCAAAACGATATTTTAAACGATAAAAAAGTAATGTCACCAACGGTATATTTTGTACACTATTAATAGAACTGTTACATGCGATATATTTAAAACGATTTTAGCAAAACTGTAAGAAATGGTATATTTTAAACGATATTAACAGTATAGTAACCAGCTGTATATTGTCAACCATAATCACAGCACTGTCACGAACGGTATATTTCAATCGAAATTAACAGTACTGACACTAATGGTATATTTCAAGAAATATTAACATTATTGTCACCAAAGGTATATTTTGAATCATTTTAAAACCACTGTTAACAACGTTATATTTTAAACCATATTAACAGTACTTTCACCGACGGTTTATTTTGAACCACAATAACAGTACTCTGACCGACGATATATTTTGATCCATATTTACAGTACTGACACCAATGATATATATTTTAAACCATATTAACAGGTCTCTCACCAACGGTATATTTTAAACGATATTAACCGCTCTTTCACAAAAGATATATATTTAAACCATGTTAACAGTACTGTCACAAACGGTATATTTCAAACGAAATTAACAGTACTGTCACCAAAGAAATATTTTAAACGATTTCAACAGCACTGTTACCAACGGTAAATTTTAAACGATATAAACAGTTCTGTCACCAACGGTATATTTTAAACTACAATAACAATATTGTCACCAAAGGTATATATTAACTCATATCAACAGCACTGACACCAACGGTATATTTTAAACGATATTAACAGTACTGTACCCAACAAAACATTTTAAACAATATTCACAGTATTGCCCCACGGTATATTTTTAACGATATTAAGATTAGTGTCACCAACGGTATATTTTAAACCATATTAACAGTATTGTCACCAATTCTATATTTCAAATCATATTAACAGCACTGTCACCAACGGTTTATTTTCAACTATATTAATAGAACTGTTAACAACGGTATAATTTGTACAATATTAACAGTATTGTCAACAGTTGTATATTTTATACCATACTAACAGCACTCTCACCAACGATATGTTTTAAACTTCATTAACAGTATTGTCACCAAAAGTATATTTCAAATCGTATTAACAGCACTGTCACCATTAGTATATTTTTAAGGATATTAACAGTACTGTCACCAAAAATATATTTTAAACCATATTTACTGTATTGTCACCAACCGTATATTTTAAACGATATTAACAGCACTATCACTAACGGTATATTTTAAACTAAAGTAACAATATTTTCACCAAAACGATATTTTAAACGATAAAAAGTAATGTCACCAACGGTATATTTTGTACACTATTAATAGAACTGTTACATGCGATATATTTAAAACGATTTTAGCAGAACTGTGAGAAATGGTATATTTTAAACGATATTAACAGTATAGTAACCAGCTGTATATTGTCAACCATAATCACAGCACTGTCACAAACGGTATATTTCAATCGAAATTAACAGTACTGACACTAATGGTATATTTCAAGAAATATTAACATTATTGTCACCAAAGGTATATTTTGAATCATTTTAAAACCACTGTTAACAACGTTATATTTTAAACCATATTAACAGTACTTTCACCGACGGTTTATTTTGAACCACAATAACAGTACTCTGACCGACGATATATTTTGATCCATATTTACAGTACTGACACCAATGATATATTTTAAATCATATTAACAGGTCTCTCACCAACGGTATATTTTAAACGATATTAACCGCTCTTTCACAAAAGATATATATTTAAACCATGTTAACAGTACTGTCACAAACGGTATATTTCAAACGAAATTAACAGTACTGTCACCAAAGAAATATTTAAACGATTTCAACAGCACTGTTACCAACGGTATATTTTAAACGATATAAACAGTTCTGTCACCAACGGTATATTTTAAATAATATTAACATCACTATAACCAACGGTATATTTTAAACTATAATAACAATATTATCACCAAAGGTATATATTAACTCATATCAACAGCACTGACACCAACGGTATATTTTAAACGATATTAAGAGTATATGTTAAAGGATAAAACAGTACTGTCACCAACGTTAAATTTTAAACGATATTAACAGTACTGTCACCAACGTTAAATTTTAAACGATATTAACAGTACTTTTACCAACGGTATATTTTAAAAGATTTTAACAGAACTGTCACCATCGGTATATATTAAACGATACTATCATTACTGTTACCAGTGATATATTTTATATGATTTTAGCAGAACTGTCACCAACGTTATATTTTAAACGATATCAACAGTAATGTCACTAACGGTATATTTTAAACCATATTAATAGTATTGTCAACAACTTTATATTTCCAACCATATTAACAGCATTGTCACCAACGGTTTAATTTAAACTATATTAACAGAACTGTCAACAACGGTATATTTTAAACGATATTAACAGTACTGTCCAAAAGGATATATTTTAACAATATTTAGAGCACTCTAACCAGATGTATATTTGAAACCACAATAACAGCATGGTCACCAAAGGTATAATTTAAACGATTTCAGCAGTACTGTCACTAACGGTATATTTTAAACGATATTAACTGTACTGTAAGAAACGATAAATTTTTAACGATATTATCAGTTGTGTCACCAGCGATATATTTTAAACGATATCAACAGTACTGTCATCAACGGTAAATTTTAAATCATATTAACTTCATCATCACCAACGGTATATTTTAAACTATATTAACAATATTGTCACCAAAGGTATATTTTAAACGACATTAACAGCACTGTTACCAACGGAATATTTTAAACGATATGAACAGTCATATCACTAAAGGTATATTTACACGATATTAACAGTACTGTGACCGACGTTATATTTTAAACCATATGAACATTTCTATCACCAACGGTGTATTTTAAACGATATCAACAGCACCGTTACCAAAGGTATATTTTAAACGACAAAAACAATAATGTCATAAACGGTATATTTCAAACGAAATTACCCTACTGTCACCAACGGTATATTTCAAACAAAATTAACCCTACTGTCACCAACGGTATATTTTAATCGATATTTTAAGTACTGTCACCAACCGTATACTTTAATCGATATTTACAGTACTCTCACCAACGGTATATTTTGAACCACAATAACAGTACTCTGACCGACGATATATTTTGATCCATATTTACAGTACTGACACCAATGATATATTTTAAATCATATTAACAGGTCTCTCACCAACGGTATATTTTAAACGATATTAACCGCTCTTTCACAAAAGATATATATTTAAACCATGTTAACAGTACTGTCACAAACGGTATATTTCAAACGAAATTAACAGTACTGTCACCAAAGAAATATTTAAACGATTTCAACAGCACTGTTACCAACGGTATATTTTAAACGATATAAACAGTTCTGTCACCAACGGTATATTTTAAATAATATTAACATCACTATAACCAACGGTATATTTTAAACTATAATAACAATATTATCACCAAAGGTATATATTAACTCATATCAACCGCACTGACACCAACGGTATATTTTAAACGATATTAAGAGTATATGTTAAAGGATAAAAACAGTACTGTCACCAACGTTAAATTTTAAACGATATTAACAGTACTGTCACCAACGTTAAATTTTAAACGATATTAACAGTACTTTTACCAACGGTATATTTTAAAAGATTTTAACAGAACTGTCACCATCGGTATATATTAAACGATACTATCATTACTGTTACCAGTGATATATTTTATATGATTTTAGCAGAACTGTCACCAACGTTATATTTTAAACGATATCAACAGTAATGTCACTAACGGTATATTTTAAACCATATTAATAGTATTGTCAACAACTTTATATTTCCAACCATATTAACAGCATTGTCACCAACGGTTTAATTTAAACTATATTAACAGAACTGTCAACAACGGTATATTTTAAACGATATTAACAGTACTGTCCAAAAGGATATATTTTTAACAATATTTAGAGCACTCTAACCAGATGTATATTTGAAACCACAATAACAGCATGGTCACCAAAGGTATAATTTAAACGATTTCAGCAGTACTGTCACTAACGGTATATTTTAAACGATATTAACTGTACTGTAAGAAACGATAAATTTTTAACGATATTATCAGTTGTGTCACCAGCGATATATTTTAAACGATATCAACAGTACTGTCATCAACGGTAAATTTTAAATCATATTAACTTCATCATCACCAACGGTATATTTTAAACTATATTAACAATATTGTCACCAAAGGTATATTTTAAACGACATTAACAGCACTGTTACCAACGGAATATTTTAAACGATATGAACAGTCATATCACTAAAGGTATATTTACACGATATTAACAGTACTGTGACCGACGTTATATTTTAAACCATATGAACATTTCTATCACCAACGGTGTATTTTAAACGATATCAACAGCACCGTTACCAAAGGTATATTTTAAACGACAAAAACAATAATGTCATAAACGGTATATTTCAAACGAAATTACCCTACTGTCACCAACGGTATATTTCAAACAAAATTAACCCTACTGTCACCAACGGTATATTTTAATCGATATTTTAAGTACTGTCACCAACCGTATACTTTAATCGATATTTACAGTACTCTCACCAACGGTATATTTTGAACCACAATAACAGTACTCTGACCGACGATATATTTTGATCCATATTTACAGTACTGACACCAATGATATATTTTAAATCATATTAACAGGTCTCTCACCAACGGTATATTTTAAACGATATTAACCGCTCTTTCACAAAAGATATATATTTAAACCATGTTAACAGTACTGTCACAAACGGTATATTTCAAACGAAATTAACAGTACTGTCACCAAAGAAATATTTAAACGATTTCAACAGCACTGTTACCAACGGTATATTTTAAACGATATAAACAGTTCTGTCACCAACGGTATATTTTAAATAATATTAACATCACTATAACCAACGGTATATTTTAAACTATAATAACAATATTATCACCAAAGGTATATATTAACTCATATCAACAGCACTGACACCAACGGTATATTTTAAACGATATTAAGAGTATATGTTAAAGGATAAAAACAGTACTGTCACCAACGTTAAATTTTAAACGATATTAACAGTACTTTTACCAACGGTATATTTTAAAAGATTTTAACAGAACTGTCACCATCGGTATATATTAAACGATACTATCATTACTGTTACCAGTGATATATTTTATATGATTTTAGCAGAACTGTCACCAACGTTATATTTTAAACGATATCAACAGTAATGTCACTAACGGTATATTTTAAACCATATTAATAGTATTGTCAACAACTTTATATTTCCAACCATATTAACAGCATTGTCACCAACGGTTTAATTTAAACTATATTAACAGAACTGTCAACAACGGTATATTTTAAACGATATTAACAGTACTGTCCAAAAGGATATATTTTTAACAATATTTAGAGCACTCTAACCAGATGTATATTTGAAACCACAATAACAGCATGGTCACCAAAGGTATAATTTAAACGATTTCAGCAGTACTGTCACTAACGGTATATTTTAAACGATATTAACTGTACTGTAAGAAACGATAAATTTTTAACGATATTATCAGTTGTGTCACCAGCGATATATTTTAAACGATATCAACAGTACTGTCATCAACGGTAAATTTTAAATCATATTAACTTCATCATCACCAACGGTATATTTTAAACTATATTAACAATATTGTCACCAAAGGTATATTTTAAACGACATTAACAGCACTGTTACCAACGGAATATTTTAAACGATATGAACAGTCATATCACTAAAGGTATATTTACACGATATTAACAGTACTGTGACCGACGTTATATTTTAAACCATATGAACATTTCTATCACCAACGGTGTATTTTAAACGATATCAACAGCACCGTTACCAAAGGTATATTTTAAACGACAAAAACAATAATGTCATAAACGGTATATTTCAAACGAAATTACCCTACTGTCACCAACGGTATATTTCAAACAAAATTAACCCTACTGTCACCAACGGTATATTTTAATCGATATTTTAAGTACTGTCACCAACCGTATACTTTAATCGATATTTACAGTACTCTCACCAACGGTATATTTTAAACCATGTTTACAGGACATTCAAAAACGAAATATTTTAAATGATATTAACAGCACTGTCACCAACGGTATATTTTAAACGATATTTTAAGTACTGTCACAAGCGGTATATTTCGAACGATATTAAAAGTACTATCACTTAAGGTATATTTTAAACTATATTAACAGCAGGGTCATCAACGGAACATTTTAAACGATATCAATAGTTCTATCACCAACGGTACATTTTGAACGATATTAACAGCACTGTCGCCAACGGCATATTTTAAACCATATTAGAAGCACTTTTACCAACGGTTTATTTTAAACTATATTAACAGCATTGTCACTAAAGGTATATTTTAAATCATATTACCAGTACTGTCACCAACGGTATATTTTAAACAATATTAATAGTATTGTCACAAAAGGTATGTTTTAAACTATTTTAACAGCACTGTCACCATCGGTATATTTTGAACGAAATTTAAGGCTCTTGTCACCAACGGTATATTTTGAACAATATTAACATTACTGTTACCAGCAATATAATTTAAACCATATTAACAGCACTGTCACCAACGGTGTATTTTAACCGACTTTAAGAACAGTGTCAACAAGGAATATTTTAAACTATATGAACAGCATTGTCAACTACGTTATATTTAAACCATATTAACAGTACTATCACCAAAAGAATATTTTATACGATATTAACAATTCTATCACCAAAGGTATATTTTGAACGATAATAACAGCCCTCTCTGCAACGGTATTTTTTAAATCATAATAACAGCACTGATACCAACGGTATATTTTAAGCGATATTAACAGAAGTATCACAAACAGTATAAGTTAAAGGATAACAACAATACTGTCACCAAAAATATATTTTAAACAATAGTAGCATCACTGTTACCGACTGTATATTTTAAACGATATAACAGTACTGTCACAAACAGTGTATTTTAAACGATAATAAAAGCACAGTCATCATCGGTATATTTTAAATCACAAAAACAGAACTGTCGCCAACGGTATATTTTAAACAATATTAACGGCAGTTTCATCAACGGTATATTTTAAACGATATCAATTGTGCTGTCACCAACGGTAAATTTTAAACGATATTAACAGTACTGTTACCAACGGTATGTTTTAAACGATATTAAAATTACTTTCATCAACGGTATATTTTAAACATAATTAATAGTATTGTCATAAACGGAATATTTTCAATCATATTAACAGCACTGTCACCAACGGTATATTTTAAACCACACTAAGAGTAGTGTCAACAACGTATATTTTGAACCATAATAACCGTACTGTCACCAACGGTATATTTCAAACCATGTTAACCGCACTGTCACAAACGGTGTATTTTAAACGATATTAACAGTACTGTCACAATCGTTATATTTTAAACCGTATTCACATTACTGTCACCAACGATATATTTTAAACGATATTAACAGTACTGTCACCAATAGTATATTTTAAACGATATTAACAGTATTGTCACCGGCTGTATATTTTAAGCCATATTAACAGCACTCTCACCAACGGTATATTTTAAACTATACTAACAGTATTGTTACTAAATGTATATTTTAAACTATATTAACAGTACTAACTCCAACGGTATATTTTAAATGATATTAAAAGCCCTGTCACAAACGGTATATTTTAAACAATATTAACAGTTTTGTAACCAACGGTATATATTAAACCAAATCAACATCACTGTCACCAACGAAATAATTTAAACGATATTAACAGTACTGTCACAAAGAGTATATTTTAAACGATATCAACAGGACTATCACCAACGGTATGTTTTAAACCATATTAACAACACTGTCACCAACGTTATATTTTATACCATATTAAGAGCAGTGTTAACAACGTATATTTTCAATTATATTAACAGCACTTTCGCCAACGGTATATTTTGAACCATATTAACAGTACTGTAACAACGGTATATTTTAAACGATATCAACAGCACTGTCACCAACGGTATATTTTAAACCATGTTTACAGTATATTCAAAAACGGTATATATTAAGTGATATTAACAACACTGTTACCAACGGTACATTTTAAACGATATTAACAGTAGTGTCACCAAAAACATATGTTAAAGGATATCAACAGTACTGTCACCAACGGTTTCCTTCAAACGATATTAACAATATTGTCATAAGCTGTACATTTTAAACCATATTAACAGCACAGTCACCAACGGTGTATTTTTAATCACATTGTCACCAACATTTTATTTTAAACGATATTAACAGTACTGTTATTAAGGATTTATTTTAAACGGTATCATCACCACTGTCACCAACGGTATATTTTAGATGATATTTACAGTATTGTCTCCAACGGTATATTTTAAAAGATATTAACAGCACTGTTACCATCGGTATATTTTAAACGATATTAACACTACTGTCAACAACGGTATATTTTGAACAATATTAACAGTACTATCACCAACCGTATATTTTAAACTATATTAACAGTATTGTCACCAAAGGTATATTTTAAATCATATTAATACCACTTTCACCAACGGTATATTTTAAACGATATTAACAGTACTGTCACAAACGATATATATTTTAAACGATATTAACAGTTCTGTTACGAGTGATATATTTTAAACGTTATCAAGTGTACTGTCATTAACGGCATATTTCAACAAGATTAACAGTGTTGTCACCAACTATATATCTTAAGCCATATTACCAGTATTGTCGCCAGCTGTATATTTTAAACCAATTTAAAGCACTGTCACCAATGGTATATTTTAAACTATATTAACAGTATTCTCACTAATTCTATATTTTAAACCATACAAACAGTATTGTCACCAAAAGTTTATGTTAAACTATATTAACAGCACTGTCAGCAACGGTATATTTTGAACGATATTAACAGTTTTGTAACCGACTGTATATTTTAAACCACATTAACATCACTGTCACCAATGATATATTTAAACGATATCAACATTACTCTCACCAACGGTATATTTCAAACCATATCAAAAGTATTGTAACCAACTGCATATTTTAAACCAAATTAACAGCATTGTCACCAACGGTTTATTTTAAACGATATTGACAGTAATGTCACAAACGATATATTTTAAACTATAATAACAGTACTGTCACCAACGGTATATTTTAAACGATGTTAACAGCAATGTCGCCAACGTTATATTTTAAACCATATTAACAGTACTGTTACAAACGATATATTTTAAACGATATTAACAGTTCTGTTACGACCGAAATATCTTAAACGATATAGACAGTGCTATCATAAACGGCATATTTTAACAAGATTAACAGTACTGTCACCAACGGTATATCTTAAGCCATATTAATAGTATTGTCACAAGCTCTACATTTTAAACCATAATAAAAGCACTATCACTAATGGAATATTTTAAACCATATTAACAGTATCATCACCAAAGGTATATTTTAAATGATATTAATAGTATTGTCACCAACGGTATATTTTAAACGATATTAACAGTGTTGTCACCAACGATATATTTTAAATGTTATTAACAACAGTGTCTCCAACGGTATATTTTAAACCATATTATCAGTATTGTAACCAAATGTATATTTTAAACCACATTAACAGTATTGTCACCAACTGTATCTTTTAAACCACGTAAACAGCACTTTCACCAACGATATATTTTAAACGATATTAAAAGTACTGTCACCAACCATATATTTCAATCCATATTTACATCATTGTCACCAACGGTATATTTTAAACGATATCAACAGTATTGTTACCAACGGTATATTTTAAACGTTAATAAGAACAAACTCACCAACGGTATATTTTAAACCATATTAGCAACAGTATCACCAACGGTATATTTTAAACGATATCAATAGTACTTTCACCAACGTTATATTTGAAACGATATTAACAGTACTGTTACTAACGGTATATTTTAAACGATATTAAAAGTACTGTCACCAGAGGAATATTTTAATCTATAGGAACTGTACTGTCTCCGACAATATATTTAAAACATATTAACAATACTGTCACCGAGGGTATATTTTAAAAAATATTATCAGTACTGTCACCGACGGTGTATTTTAAACCATATTAACATTACTGTCAGAACGGTATATTTGAAATCATATCAAAAATATTGTAACCAACTGCATATTTTAAACCACATTAGCAGCACTGTCATCAACGGTATATTTTAAACGATATTAACAGTTCTGACACAAACGGTATGTTTTAAACGATAATAAAAGTACTGGTACTAACGGTATATTTTAAACGATGTTAACACAATTGTCACCAACGGAGTATTTCAAACCATGTTAACACTATTGTTACCAACGATATATTTTAAACGATAATAACAACAATCTCATCAATGGTATATTTTAAACCATATTAACAGCAGAGTAACCAACGGTATATTTTAAACGTTTTCAATAGTGCTGTCGCCAACGGTATATTTTGAACGATATGAACAGCACTGTCGCCAACGGTATATTTTAAATCATATTAACAGTACTGTCACAAACAATATATTTTAATGATATTAACAGTTCTGTCACGACCAAAATATTTTAAACGATATCAACAGTACTATCATAAACGACATATTTTAAATAAGATTAACAGTACTATCACCACCGATATATCTTAAGCCATATTAACAGTATTGTCATTAACGGTATATTTTAAATTATATTAACAGCACTGTCATAAACGGTATTTATTAAACTATATTCACAGTACTGTCAACAACGATATATTTAAACCATATTAACAATACTTTCATCAACGGTGTATTTTAAACGATATTAACAGCACTCTCCCAACGGTATATTTTAAACGATATTAAAAGTACTGTCACCAACGATATACCTTAAACGATATTAACAGCACTGTCACAAACGGTATATTTTAAATCATATTAACAGTACTCTCACCGACGCTATATTTTAAACAATATCAATAGTAATGTGACCAACGGTTTATTTTAGACGATTTTAACAGTACTGTCACTAACGGTATATTTTAAATCATATTAACAGTATTGTCACCAGCTGCATATTGTAAACCACATTAACAGCACTAACACCAACGGTATATTTTAAACTATATTAACAGTAGTGTCAAGAAAGGTATATTTTAAATAATATTAACAGCACTTTCAGCAAAGGTATATTTTAAACGATATTAATAGTACCGTCACCAACGGTATATTTTAAACCATATTTACGGTATTGTCACCAACTGTATATTTTAAACGATATCAACAGTACTCTTACCAAAGGTATATTTTCAACGATATTAATAGTATTGTCACCAACTGTATATTTTAAACCATATTATTAGTGCTGTCACCAACGGTATATTTAAAACGATGTTAATAGCACTTTACCAACGGTATATTTTAAACCATATTAACAGTATTGTCACCAACGGTATATTTTAAATGTTATTAACAACAGTGTCTCCAACGGTATATTTTAAACCATATTTTCAGTATTGTCACCAGCTGTATATTTTAAACCATGTTAACAGCACAATCGCCAAAGGTATATTTTAAACTATATTAACAGCATTGTCAAAAAAGGTATATTTTAAATCATATTAACAGCACTGGCACCAACGGTATATTTTAAACCATATTAACAGTACTGTCACCAGCTGTATATTTTAAACCATATTAACAGCATTGTCACCATCGGTATATGTTAAACTATATTAACAGTATTGTCACCAAAGGTATGTTTTAAATCATATTAAGAGCACTGTCTCCAGCTGTATATTTTAAACCATATTAACAGCATTGTCACAATCGGTATATTTTAAACTATATTAACAGTATTGTCACCAAAGGTATGTTTTAAATCATATTAAGAGCACTGTCACCAACGGTATATTTTAAACGATATTAACAGTACTGTCGCAACGGTATATTTTAAACCATATTAACAGAACTGTCTACAACGGTGTATTTTAAGCGATATCAACAGTACCGTCTCCAACGGAATATTGTAGAGGATATCAACAGTACTGTCACCAACGGTATATTTTAAACCATATTAACAGTATATTAAAAAGGTGTTATATCATGTACAAAATTATCTGGAGTACATTTTGAACAGCTTTCCCAGTGGCCAGCGGTATGCCTGAAGACTTACATCATTAGAATTCGGGTTTCGATACCCACGTCAGAGCACAGAGAGTACACTGTATAGCTTTGTGTTTAATTAGAAATGAACGAAAATAAACACTTGGGACAATATTAAAGCTAATACAAAATAGTATATTTTACCAAAAACGTTTCAGGAAAATATTCATAAGTGGTGAGCTCTGGACAATGTTATCACTGGTATATTTTTCATTAAATTACTAGAAGTGGTTTCGCAAGTGCTACGTTTTGTATAGAACTATGTCTTCCAAATGGCTTATTTTGAAACCAGAAGTATATCATTTGATTGTTTTGCATTGGTTTCTATTCATGTGCCAATGCAAATGTTTCAGGTTCGTGATTTGGTAGATAATCTTATTCGCTTGTTTTATGATAATAATCTTGGTTAAATAATTATGATAACATATTTTGGTTTGTGAACTTTGTTTAAACTTCAACATGTTATATTTTATATATAAATATCTGTCTTTATAGCATGGATGTAAATAATGATGGTTGTCTTGGTTACAGAATTGATTGAATAAATGGAATATTACACATAGGCTCATTGTTAGACAGTTGTATAATATACGTGGTAATTCAAAATGGCGTGTGAGGTGGTGATTTCAGTTGTAACAACGTTAGTTTTGTTTTGTGCCCAGGCAAGTAGGTATTTCTAGCATTCGTCAGATAGATTGTATTCAAATTCAGCATGGTGATCCTAATTCTTGAAATTCGTGATCTGATTGATACACGTGTTTAATTTCATTTCGACATAACCTCTGACTTCCCCGACCTCTGACATCTACAAAATGTGAACTATATTTCATGCTCGTACTTGCTTTAATACGTAGATTTTTAATCTAAATGGTTTATATTACCAGAAATACGAAAAAAAAACCCTGGACATTTTCATTTTTCTCTGTCTCGCTTTTATTTCTATATCTTGAAGGTTACCTGGGTTTAACCTAATAGCTAGCTTGAGGGCTGTTGATTATTATACCTTTGTTTAGAACCTTGGATATGCTGTTGAATACAATCCACACTTTTCATTCCGTTATTCGGTTAATAACATATGTGTGTGTGTGTGCGTGTGTGTAGAATGGGTGCTGCTTTCTGGTCTTTCTGATCGTTAGATCTAAATTACGAATGCTGTTATTTACGCGATAGGTGCATCGTATTGGTTGCCTTCCTTCTGGATCGGTCCGACATAGCCACGTGGTTAAGGTACTCGACTCAGTAATCTGAGGGTCGCAAGTTCGCATCACATCAAATATGCTCGCCCTTTCAGCCGCGGAGGCGTTATAATGTTAAGGTCAATCTCACTATTCCTTGGTAAAAGAGTAGCCCAAGAGTTGGTAATGGGTGGTGATGACTAGTTGCCTTCCCTCTAGTCTTACACTATTAAATTAGGGACGGCCAGCGCAGATAGCCCCGTGTAACTTTGCGCGAAATTCAAAACAAACAAAAAACAATCTTTCTGATCATTAGATTGAAATTAAAATGTCATTCTAGAAACATTAGGTTTCTGACCTATCTATTTATCCTAAGTTAACTGCCACCCAGGTTGAAAATAAAAAACATAACAAGAAATATCAGGCACATATAGACTTGCATAAAATGAGATCTCTGATTCTGGAAAATTAGTGCAACCCTTATTGTATCAGTTACGAAGATTTTGACAGGTAATTATTCAATACTTTTAAACTGAGAATGGTTTTGAAGAGCTTTGTGGAATAATATCATACAAAATGAATGTTTCCTTCTTTCAACATTTCTTTCTTTTATGAATTTGGCACAAGGTAGGTTTACAGAAAATGACAACTGTCGAAGTGGCTGAAGTTGAGATAGTAAAAGTACAGGGTAAAGTGTGGATTATTGTAACCAGAGTTGAGTGTGGTCCTCTGTATACAGAGTCTGTTGAAAAGAAGATTTTTATAACAACAGCCCAAGAAAGAGCAAACGGTTTTAGACTGAGACTAGGAGAGTGGTGTACTTATTGCCCCAAACTACTTCCTTCCCCCCTCCCTTTAGGGCCATCGTAAATGAAACGTAATAGAACATAGTTCGAACACAATAAAGTATAGACCTTTACAACCCAGGGCTTAGCAGATGTAAAATTGGTAATCTTATAACTGAAAACTAGTAGAGTGTAGATCTTTAGAACTTAAAGCCTGGTAGATGTAAAATTAGTAACCTTGTAACTGAATACTAGTAGAATATAGAGACCTTTATAACCTAAAGCATAGTAAATATAAAATTGGTACCCTTGTAATTGTAAACTAGTAGAGTGTAGATCTTTATAACTTAAAACCTAGTAGATGTAAGATTAGTAACCTTGTAACTGAAAACTAGTAGAGTGTAGATCTTTATAACTTAGAGCCTAGTAGATGTAAAACTGGTACCCTTGTAACTGAAAACTAGTAGAGTGTAGATCTTTATAACTTAAAGCCTAGTAGATGTAAAACTGGTACCTTTGTGACTGAAAACTGGTATAATTTAGATCTTTATAACTTAGAGCCTAGTAGATGTAAAATTGATACACTTGTAACTGAAAACTAGTAAAGTGTGCATATTATTTATAACTTAGAGCCTAGTAGATGTAAAACTGGTACCCTTGTAACTGAAAACTAGTAGAGTGTAGATCTTCATAACTTACAGCCTTGTAGATGTACACTCGAACCCTTGTTCCCCGTAGAGAGATTATTCGTGTAGTCGTAGTCTAATATATTGAAGGTAATTGTAGTCCTTGTAGCTCGGATCTGTATTACAGGGTATATTATTGTGCTTCATATCATCATCATCTGCCACTCGATTCCTTCAAGGAACATAGGGCCGCAATCACTGCGGTTTCTGTAACAGGTTGATTTAAGTGAGTAGGGAGTTAGCTCACTGCACCGAGCCGTCCCTAATTTAGTAGCGTAAGACTAGAGGGAAGGCGGCTAATCATCACCACCCACCGCCAACTCGTGGGCTACTCTTTTACCAACGAATAGTGGGATTGACTGTCACATTATAACGCCCCCACGGCTGGGAGGGCGAGCATGTTTGGCGCGACGCGGGCGCGAACCCGCGACCCTCGGATTATGAGTCGCACGCCTTACGCGCTTGGCCATGCCGGGCGTGCTTCATATAGAATAGTTTAAAATCTTCATTCAGTTAGACAGGAGAAAGTGTTATCTAATGTGATGTTTAGGAGACGATATATCCCAAATCTCACAGAAATTGCTTTGTGTAATTCATAACCGTCATTTTTTTTTCCAGTTTTTTTTTTTTGGGGGGTGGGGAGTAAAGTGAAGTTGGTTTTTCTTTTAGCAAAACCATATCGACCTGTCTGCTGTGTCTACCGAGGGCAATTGAGCTCCTGATTTTAGCGTTGTAAATCCGAAGACTTACCGTTGTCCCAGCGTGGGGTATTTCTTTTCGAAAGAAACAAAGATACGTAAAGTTCTTCACTGTAATACAAGTTACAAAAAAAATTAAACATAGCTTCGTTTTGAATTTACTTACTGACTTTGAGTATTACGTTGTAGCTTTACAGTACAAAAAAGAACAATCTTCTTTTAAACAGATGCAACATTTCGATCACTGAAGAGGTCGTTCTCGAGGACACGAATTTTAACGTCCTCTCTGTTTGAAAAATATCCATTTTTTGTTACTGTAACCTATAACATGTAAAAAGATAATACTTAAAACCAGTAGGTAACCTCAAAACGAAAATGAGTTTAACTGTATTTGTTTTACTTACCCGTTAATGTTTTAGTTTAAGTACTTATGCGTTAAACTTTTTCGTTTTCACTATTACCATTATTAATTACTTGTGATGTCAGAAAAACATGGTTTTATAGTCTAATGACAATGATGGAATATGCTAAAGAACTTGTGGCTTACTGGCTTAGTTTAACCTATAACGTTGTATAATGAAGTCTATCAGTATTCAGCGGTAAGTTTACGGAACTTAAAAAGCTACAATCTATGGTTCGATTCTCCTCGATGAAAAGGGCATAAGCAGCACATTCTATAGCTTTGCACTAACATCAAATAAGCAAACAAACACGTAATAAGTATATCATTAACAGACAACCTACTTTTATAATCTGATTTAGATAACAGTTTCTTTCCTTATAGCAAAGTCACATCGGGCTATCTGCTAAGTTCACCGAGGGGAATCGAACACCTGATTTTAGCGTTGTAACTCCGTAGACTTGCCGCTGTACTAGCGGGGGACTTAGAAAACACAATTCGATGTTGAATCAGTCGCGTACATTTCACATTATTCTGTACTATGGAACTAACTGTTAATGTTTGATGAAGTTTTGTTACTCTGTACCTGCTTCGCTTCTGCATTATTTCGTAATTGTAGAATATACTTATAGCTGTCACGTAAAATGTCCACAGTTACTAGTTACTATGGTTACATGACATGCAAAGTTAAAAGAACGCGCACCAAAGACTCCTATTAGGTAAAACTCACAACGCAGTATTATTTTATTTAAATTATAATAAATAGAAAATTGGCGCTATTTACTTTTAGGTGATTAAAATTATTGCTGTTATACGCTTGTTTGTTTGTTATTAAATTTCACACGAAGCATCACGCGGGCTATCTGCGTTTATAGGTTTAAATGGTGTATATATATCTCTCTCTTTTGTATATTTTTTTCTGCTAGTCTACTTCC
This sequence comes from Tachypleus tridentatus, assembly GCF_004210375.1. Lineage (NCBI taxonomy): Eukaryota > Metazoa > Arthropoda > Merostomata > Xiphosura > Limulidae > Tachypleus > Tachypleus tridentatus. The sequence continues at coordinate 129,809,948 of NC_134826.1, forward strand.
CCAGCAAGATTATAAGTCAAGTTCAATAGGTTCTTTGGAATTTTACCTGACTTTATTTCACTCTAAAACTTCCACACAAATAATAATGAGTCGTGTTATGTCAGAATCGATTCTGATTGCGATTTCAGAAAACCAGGTAAACCTTATTTTCTGTTTCTGAAGTTCAATGCTATAAGGTGTTAAACACATATGGTTCTTGTGGATGATGTTGTAATTATTACCTTTTTAACTTCTTGTCGTGGCCCGGCATGGCCAGGTGGGTTAAGGCGTTCGACTTGTAATCTGAGGGTCGCGAGTTCGAATCTCCATCGCACCAAACATGCTCGCCCTTTCAGCCGTAGAGGCATTATAATGTGACGGTCAATCCCACTATTCGTTAGTAAAAGAGTAGCTCAAAAGTTGGCGGTGGGTAATGATGACTAGCTGCCTTTCCTCTAGTCATACACTGCTAAATTAGGGACGGCTAGCGCAGATAGCCCTCGTGTAGCTTTGCGCGAAATTCAAAAAACAAAACTTCTTGTCGCATAACAAAAGTCAAGTGTAGGGCAGTTCCTCTTCTGTTTACACTCATTCACAAAGTTTATTCAACATTTTTTGTTCAAGCTTTCCTTCGCGAGGTAAAACCAAGAGGTGGTGTATTAGGTTAGTGCTTAGCTAATTTAATCAACTTCGCGTCACTGTTCTTAAGGTTGAGAATTTTTGTATAGTTTGTTGTTTACTCAAAGGGTTTCTTAAATTTAATTTTTTTTTAAATATCGCTTCGATAGAACATTTACTCTGTGGCGACATCTGGTAACAGTTATTTATAATAAAATTTGTTGATACTTTAATGACATTAATTTGAAAAACAGTCGAAATGAAAGATTCTAAATTAAATTTTATTAAAAATCATGCCATGTTTACTGTTTGGTATCTCTCGGAAACATTCGATAACACTACTTTCTTTCTTAAATAAAAAGAAATAAAAATACTTCACGAGCCATTTAAGATATATTTTCTGATAGAATCTAAATAACTATATATAATCTATTTCGAACATTCAGTAACGAATGACAAAACTACTAAGAAAATTTAATTTCGTTACCGTAAGTTTTATGATTGAAGGTTATACGTATTATGGTTACGATGTTTACCAAGGTTCTTCGTCACAATGGTTCTCACTTTTATGGTGATCATAAAAGGACAACAAACTAATAATGTTTTAATGAGAAATATATCATATAAAGAAAGGTTCGTATAGTCATTAAAATGTTTACTTGGACCTCTGTGTAAAGCTACCGTGATTTCTTGTAACCAGTTAAATCGTCTAAATATTAACAAATCATATTCTCGAAGGTTCTTTCGGGTTAGAAAATATTTTTCAGGACAGATATTAGTAAGGAATAAACTCCTTTCATACAAAGTCAGACATCGCGATGGACGTTTATTTGTTTGTTTTTTGAATTTCGCACAAAGCTACTCGAAGACTATCTGTGCAAGCCGTCCCTAATTTAGCAATCTAAGACGAGAGGGAAGGTAGTTAGTCATCACCACCCACCACCAACTCTTGGGCTACTCTTCTACTAAGGAATAATGGGATTGACCGTAACATTATAACGCCCCCAAGGCTGAAAGGGCGGGCATATTTGGTGTGACGGGGATTCGAACCCGCGACTCTCAGATTACGAGTCGTGTGCCTTAACCACCTGACCATGCCAGGGCCCATCCATGTGAGACAAGGGATGTTATTTGTACAGTCTGCTTCAAAGAGTCCAAAATAATATTCTTTCTGCACCAAAACTATGTATGCGTAAAGAACATTTTCGAACAAGTTAAGGTAACGATAAAGCTTCTAAAAATATAATAATAAGAAAGCCACGCGATCTAAAAATATTGTTTGTATTTGCCTTAGGTTAAAGCTTTAAGAAGTAAAACCAAGATGAATTATTGTACAAATATACGCATTATTGGAAATAATTAAAACAAAAAGTGAATAAAGCATATGTATGAAATACAAGTATCATGTTTGTTATTCTTCATTGTATGAAAATGTACCGCAGCAGTGTATAGTCAGCCGCTTGTTAATAGATGATATTGTGATTAGTTATCACTCAACTTTAATGCCTATAAAACTCTATATAGTTATACTATTCCCAGTAGTAGTATGGTGAGGACACTCATGACTTCCGGGACGGTCATGCCACATGATAAATGTGTACAAATTAGAGTATTGGTTGGCGAATGCTACTCCCGTCGAATGGATTGATGTGAATTTTACTCTTTCAGTAGAAAATGTGCAGAAACTTCTGAAAAGGACAAGTTACGTTTGTACTGTTTATAACAGCAAAGTCCACGTAAAAAAGTCCAAATTTGTCAAATGTGATGATAAGTAACTCAGGGTATGCTCTTCATGTAATACACGTCAGTCCAGAATAAAGCTTGCCAAAGACCATCCTGTAAGTACAGCTTATAATGTTACCTCTAGAATAATAATATATCACATTTGCAGGATATGGCGTCAATTGATGAGTCGCTGTCCTGAAACCATCCGCAGCGTGAAATGGACACCGAACTTCAAATAGTGTTACTGTTTAAACACTGAAAAACGATGAAGCATTAGAAACCAATATGTTTGAATTTTTTGGTAAAATGCATATAAAAGTATTATACTGCATACACATTAGCATTTCAGAAAAATATTTCGTCTCTCATAGTTAACCCTTATGAAGAGTTTTGCTACCGAGCCATAAAGCTCTTGAACATTGATGTGTGGGAGGTAACAGACTGGTCTGAAATTCAAGTTCTAAATGCCTCTGACTTTGAATCCGAAACGGACAAATAAAGAGAAGTGGAGGAAAAACATCTGCAGTTTAAGCAGATTTTCTAACAGATCTTAGATCTATTGGTTTCTATCGCTTATACGACTTCCGTCGTTAACAATCCATAACGTTCAGTGGTAGAGAGAAGAACAGCGTCTCAGTCAACATGTAACGTCTCCAGGGAAACATACTGAGGGTCCGGTACAAGTACGGATTGTATCTCAGTCAGCAGTTTTGGTGATCTACACAAAATGTATAGCACCCTGACTGCTGACAGGCACAAACGAATTCTTCTTCATCATGTCATTCATTCATGGGCCTGGCATGGCCTAGCGTGATAAGGCGTGCGACTCGTAATCCGAGGGTTGCGGGTTCGCATCCCCGTCGCACCAAACATGTTCGCCCTTTCAGCCGTGGGGGCGTTATAATGTGACGGTCAATCCTACTATTCGTTGGTGAAAGAGTAGCTCAAGAGTTGGCGGTGAGTGGTGATGACTAGCTTTCTTCCCTCTAGTCTTACACTGCTAAATTAGGAACGGCTAGCACAGATAGCCCTCGAGTAGCTTTGTGCAAAATTCAAAAACAAAAAGCAAACATTCATTCAGAAACAAGATCAGTTGGACAGATATATATACCTTCCAGCAAGAAGTAAAAGAACAGATCAAAATTTGACTGGGGAAAGGGGCAGGAGATGATGACTAGTCATCTCCTATTTTGTCATTCACTGTTAAATTAGAGACAAATGACGCAAATAGTCTTCTTGTAGTTTTGCACAAAATTCAAACAAACTAAATACAGCATAAATAATATATTAAATGTGGTAAAACGATACCTGGTAGAAAGAACAGAAACGTCGATGGAACCAGGGAACCATAGGTTGGTCTGTACAAAATCCTGTTGTGAATCGTATTAAGGCTTTATGAGCTTATATAGAAATTAAAAATATCAAACTTTAATTAGCTCATTGTCACACGTTGATAAAGTCATGCTAATACAAACATTAGGCGTAGCGCTCCGTTAAAAAGCATATACAAAACACAAGTGCATCGTGCAATGTACTTGCTTTTTTCTAGCGTGTGTAATAGTGCATTGTACCAATTGATGATAGTTTGAATATTTTACTTATATGTACATAACTTTCATGAAAACACATTTGATTACATAAATTTACCGAAAAAGAAAGCACATGTTATGCTTCAAAAGAATCAAATCTGTTGTTCTTGACCAAGAGATACGTTATGTTCTGCTAGACTTATGACGTTTCGTAATTGTTATGTTCCACCAAAATATGTTCTTTAATATGTTTATAGTTTCTTTAAAAGTTGAAATTCATAGAGTATAACAACATATTTGCAACTAATCAAATAGCACTTTAAGTTTAAGATGCCAACAACCGAGACTGAAAAAACTCAAATTCCTCTGAGATTATAAGGAATACAAACATAAACAAGTAATGTATACAGTGATTTACTTTTTACTTTATTACATGACGTCCGTGTTAAATTGTATCATGCGTTCAAAAGTGATTTTGTCTTTGAAAATGTGTACAACGGACAAATTTTACTCTGAAATGTGTTTGTTATGGGAATACTGGCAAAAGTCAGATATTGAATACGAATACAGGATATTGGAGTTTGTTAATTTACACCCATTTAGGTCATTAAAAAAAAACGATTACATTAAACCTAAATTGCAAACTGGACTTGTTTTCACATGTTAGACAGTAAAATGTGCGAATATTTCGCATTATCTGCTCTCAGTAATAACTTGAACATATTCCTAACTGAAAGATAACATTATATAGGGCCGGACATGACCGGGCGGTTAAGGCACTCGACTCGTAATCTGTGGGTCGTGGAATCACATCAAACATGCTCGCATGTATTCAGCTATCGGTCAGTTACCTCTTTCTATGTGAGCCTGACAATGACCAAAGAAGGTCGAAACGTTGTTCGCTCCTCTACATAGAATTTTCTCAATCCATACCAGCCGTTTTTACCTAAATATTAATTAAGTAAATTACATGTTTTCTTACTTTTACCGTGATATTTTCGAAATGAGCACATTTTTCAGGTAATTTTACAATTACTACTTCGATAGAAACCTTGTGGCATAAGCAGGTATGCAACCTTAGCTTACGCAATTCTCATCATACATTTAAAAATGTGAGAAACATATCTATAAAAAATAACATAGGGTGCTCATCACACTCAGGGTAAATTCAATAACAGGCGATAGATAGTACATACTCTTGATGATACAGAGAGTCTGTGACTGTTACACATATGATAAATGGGTAATTTTTGTGTTTTGTAGGTCTTAAAATAAGGAATAGTTATCATCGCTGGGATAATTTATCGATTCATCTTTACTGAGTGTGTCATGAAGAGTTTCGTTTTCGACACACAAGTGATAATATTGAGGAAGAATCAATATTTTCACAGGGTTTCTCCTGTTATATGTATTCAGTGACTAGAATGCCTAGTTGCTTTATACCACGACAAGAAAACGTAAGGATAGAGAAAGAGTCCAGACAGTTTTTCACAGAAGAAGCAACAAACAGAGGGCGGTCTCATCAGGAGTTGTTAGGGTTATCGCTGAAGGACAGATGGCAGCTCGACACGTGTTTACAATAATAGCCACAGGAGTAGTGTGTTATAAGAATCCACGCTGAAATTTATGAGTAACTGGAATTTATTAGGTTTACCAACCTTTTCATTGATAAGCTGCATTGATAGTCTTCGATATTTTAAAATTGTTGGACCGATAATATGTTTTACTAACTACAATTTACATTAAACCGTGTGGCGACAGAAACTAACGTAAAGAAATACATTTTCAACAACCTCTTGAATTTATGTAGTTTTGATTCAGCCAAACACAAAAAGGGGAGAAAAAAAAAAGGTCCCCATAGAAATTTAAGTGTTAAGATATGAAAATTTTAATTATAGGGTACAGTTTGATAGCAAACTCAATGACATAAATTCATAAAATGATAGTTCAATGACATTTTGAATGCGAGTCAACAAACGCGATGACATGGCCCTTGACCCATGACCTGCCGCGATATAGTTAATTTATATAGTTTTGATTTGGCAAAAAAACAAAGAGGGGAGATAAAAAAAAAAGGTCTCCATAGAAACTTAAGTGTTAAGATATGAAAATTTGGATTATGGGGTACAGTTTGATAGCAAACTCAATGACATAAATTCATAAAATGGTAGTTCAATGACATTTTGAATGCGAGTCAACAAACGCGATGACATGGCCCTTGACCCGTGACCTGCCACGATAGGTTAATTTATTGAGTTTTGCTTCAGTGAAAAAAAGGTCTCACTATTATAGGACTAGTAAGATTAATGTGGAAAAATCTGATAAACCTCTTTATATGGAAGTAATTCTATACTTTGAATCAAGCAAATCCATCTTAACATGGCAAATGTTCTTATCACAAGAAGAAATTGTCCATATTGAATCAATAAGACTCGTCTTGGGAATAATAATATTCCTATATAGAGAGGAGATTCCCCATATTGAACCAATCAGGCCTACCTTGGGAATACTAATTATCTGATTTATAGAATAAATTCTTCATACTGAATGAATCAGACTCGTCTTGGGAACACTAATGTTTCTATATATAGAAGAGAGTCTCCATATTGAATCAGTTAGACCCCATTGGAAACGGTAACATTCTTATGTATAGAGGTAATTCTGACCTATTTATTTATATGTAATTCTCTGCATCAGATCAATCAATTTTTTTCTTTCTTTTATAATCCTGATTCATTACTGTTTCTTTAGAAATTAAAGTCGACACGTTAAGGTAAAATAAACCTTGATAAATGCCATAGCATCTCCTTTATATGATTATTAACTTATATTCCACTATATCATGTCTTTGGGAGAATGATTTTGATGGAAGGTGATATTGGTAAGTTTCCATGATGTGTGACTTCATCTTTATTCATTGAAACGTGTTAATATTTTTGTTGTTATTTTATAATCAAGAGATTGGTATAAATTGAAATATACATGCACGCTTGTACAATACTGAAAAGATGGATGACTATTACCTTTTTAGGTATTTATTGCTGCTAAGAATGAAGGTCTTATGACTTTTAGACAGCGGATAGTTTGTTTTAAATTTCGCGCAAAGCTACACCAGGGCTATCTGTACTAGCCATCCCTAATTTAGCAGTGGGAAGGCATCCACCGCCAATTCTTAGGCTACTCTCCTTACTAACGAATAATGACGTTCACCGCCACCTTATAATACTTTCACGGCTGAAAGGGCGAGCATGTTTAGTGTGACGGAGGTGTGACAGTGGATAGATATTTGCGCAGGTCGTAATATTTATGGACTTGGCGTTGTCTTAGTAATTACAGACAGAAAAGTCTACAATTTGAAACACGATATCGCATCGTACTTTTATATGTGGCGCTTTTAAAAGTGACAGTCAATTCCTTATTTCGCAAGAAATGCTGCCTGACGTTTTCCTCTTTAAGTGAATAGCTAAGAATAGGGACAGGTATACATGAACGTTATGGGTGTCTGAGCTAAATGTTTAATCCACGCATTTAGTAAAATGCCTTTTATGTTGAAAATTCCAGTCCTAAAAGGCCTACGTTCGAGCTGTGCTCAGTTGTAAGTTACACACAGATCATGTGAGTTAGCTTATAAAAATTACGATACACAATTTTTATAAGACAACAGAACTTATTACTAAAGTCACACGTTTGTTCTTATTATTTTTATTTGGAAAAAATTTATATAGTGTTTTAAAAAAATGTCTGAAGTTATATACACGCACATAATATATGATAAATAAGTATATGTTTATAATGGAAGATAGCCTTCACCTAACTCGCGATACATTGAAACACCTCTATGTTCAACTTCACTTTAAAATTTGAGTATCTTTCCATTTTTTTAACGACCTTGCTTTCACATCCTTAAATCGGGCTCGTGTCGTCGTAAAATTTTGAATGGCTGGAGCTTCCGTGATGTTGATAGAACGACAATTGAAAAGAAGAAACCTGGATAGCGTTAGTGTGCTTAACAATAGTAGCAGATGGGGAGGTGGCGACATAGGGTCGTTCGTCAGTAGAAATCTTCGTTAGTGTAAGAAACGATTTAGTCTGGAGAGAAAGAAAGGTGGGAGAGCATGCCGGCTGATAACTGTTTTTTTTTTTTTGTTTTTTTTGCACTTCTTAACAGAATTCTTAAATAGAACATCTGGTACAAATAACAGCTGCCGATTGTGTTAGTTTGATTCGGTCTGCGGAGTACTAAGTATGCAATAGATGCGTAAACACAACACAACCTATGATCGTTTTAAGCATCGGCAGGAGTAGTTTGTATAACCTAGCTTTTTGTTTGTTTATTTTCATAAATCACATTTACGTTTAAATAAGAATCACTTCCTTTCCATTACTTACTTTTATTTGTAAAGTTTGTTGAAACAATAAGTAATTTCTAAATATTGTTCTTTCTGACCACTAATTTGATAAGCATCTATATTTGTGTGGGCATAGCACATATAACCCATTGTGTAGCTTTTTGCTTAAACTACAAACAAAAACTTTAAAATTGAAATTTTAACTTGGACGACACTTATGCGCACACGTGGCTGAGAAGGCTGGTCAAGGAAAAGCAACCAGCCAGAAACACCCACCGCCGTCAAGAATTTGTCGTTAATTTTTAGTCAAATAATACGATTGGCTGTTAGTTTTAAAAGATGCCCATGGCTAAAAGTGCGAAGAGCGTTCGTGGCATCATGTCTTAAACCTTAGATTCTTCAATCTGCCGTCTAACAGAATAGCCATTCGAGTACACCCGATCCATTTTGGCTTTAAAAAACAGCTCGTCCTTTCACACTTTACTTTTTTCAAATAACTAAATATGTGTATTATTATTCCAAAGAAACACCCATTTGTATTTGTATAATGAATGTCAGCACAAGCGCCTCACGTGGATTATTATCGCGCCTCAGTTTAAAAAAAACAAACTTGTAGGGTCTTGGCTGTTGCAGTTTTTGTGAGCAACCTCTTACTCATGAAAAATCACCAAATATTTCAATGTCTCTAAGTGCTTATGTTTGAAAGTAGCTAAAAATGAAGCGATCTATGCGTTCCATACAAAAAAGAAAGGAAATAATTGTATTTTTAGTATAATTCATTACTTTTCATTAGAATTAGAAAAGGTCCTAGTGAGGTATGCGAGAATAATTCATGCAGTGAGCTCCATTGGCGGATTCATGAGTGACAAACATTACACTCAACCCAGACTTTGAACCATTTTCAACATAGTTTTGGCTCAGCATGACCAGGTGATTATGAGCCCTCGACTCGTAATCTGAGGGTCGCAGATTTGAATCCTTGCCACACCAAACATGCTCGCCCTTTCATCCATGAGGGCGTTATAAAGTGATGATCAATCCCACTATTCGTTGATAATAGTGTAGTAGTAGTAGCTCAAGAGGCGGGTGGTGATGACTAACCGTTTTCTCTCTAGTCTTACACTGTTAAATTAGGGAAGGCTAACGTAGATAGTCCTCGTATAGCTTTGCGCGAAATTCTAAAAGAAACAATATAGTTTCTGGATGATATATTCGTAGACAGATGATAATACAATATTACATAGGAGTTTATTAACTTATCTAAGTTGGTTAAAATGGGTAAGGCCTGGTTGTTAGCGTAATCGAACTGTAAATCCAATGATTTGTGATTCATAAACTTGTTGTCGAAATATCGTTTATTGTACTTTGAAGCCTTGATGCGTTATAAATGGTTAAATGTCATTTAGTCAAGACAGGAGTAGCCCTAAAGTTAGAGCAGGGTCATATGCAGTAGGAGTTTTCCTATAGTCTATTAGTTCAAAATAAAGAGAGCTATGCAAGTTAATTCAGAAACAAACAAAATCTAATTAATGCAAATATAAATAAGAGCAACAATGAATAATTTATGAAATTAGTAACAACAAATTTGTAACACAATCAACATCGAATTTACTGGCAACTGAAAGAATCAAGCAAAATTAATTAATTTAAAACAAATAAAGGCAACAATAGATAATGTAAGACAGCAGTAACAACAAATATTATAGGTAACAGCATCAACACCTAATCTATTGACAACAGCAAGAACTAATAGTTTCTGACCCTTTAGTGTACCAAGTTGACAAAATGATTTGTAAGGATGTGGTTCCGCCTTTACTCAACAAACCATAACAAACACCATTCCTTTTCTTATTATTGGTTTTCTCGATTCACCTTACGACCTTCCTCTTGTACTACATTCAAAATGAATCCAGTTTTGTTGTAGAATACAGAGATTAACATACTTTATCAACATTTATGATGAGCAACGTGGACACAGGAAGTTAAGTCGAGTGCAACTCGTGGAACCAACGACAGTGGGCAGCAGCAGTAATTTAAGAAACTAAGAATTTTAACTTGGAACACGGACTTCATGTTGTTTAAATGTTACAGGGTGGCTCAAAGTGTGAAACATATTTTAAATAGAAATTGTAAACGAAGAATTACACGTATTTAGATACAAAGTAGTGGATTAAAACACGAGTTTCTTCACAGAAGCTTTAATTTCAAAATTTAATCCAGTCCGGCTAGTAACTCCTAAGCTTTATTTCAAGTAGTCTACTGGGAGTAACAGTTACTACTTTGTTACTTATATATTTTTGTATATACCAGAAAGTGTTTGATGTCAAAGGTAACTCTTCCTACATTGCAAAGTATCCATAACTTAACAGATAGATTTAAAGTTGTGTAAGGTAACTTTCATCTAAAAAGTGCAATTTCTTTAAAAAAAAATACACTAGTAAATGTACTAATAAACATGCTGCAAGTAAAATACATTAGTAAATGCGCTAATACGTGCGCTACAAGGTACAAGTAAAAAACATTAGTATCTCTACCAATACATATGCCACTAGTAAAATATCACACAATTGCACCTATAAGTACTATACTAGTAAGAAACATTAGAAACCGAGTCAGTTATGGGAGGTAGAAGCTGTTAACGTGTTTTGACTATTACTCTTTTCACGTCAGTGGCACAGCAGTATATCTACGAATTTACAACGTTTGAAATTGGGTTTCGAAAGCCGTTGTGGGCAGAGCACAGATATAGCCCATTGTGTTGCTTTGTGCTCAGTGCCAAACAAACAAGTCATCATCATTTTTATTCAAAAATAAATTTAGATTTATTTCTGATTTATATTTACTTGATTTCCGTTAGTTTATACATAAGTTGTTTTTTCAGTGAAATACCAATAATGTCTCGTTCGTGTTCAATCTACATGTTTAAACTATGTTTTGATCCTCGTAAAGACCGACGTTTTATACAAATATTATGATAATACTGGTTCACTTCCAGAAGCTGATATATTATTCTTACAAACTGTATGAACGGATTGTTTAAATAATGTTTCTACATGAAGAACTTGAGAGTTGCGTTTCTCTCAACGCTGTAGGCAAATAGAAACGTTTACTGAGTGAAAACGGTAGCTGTTATGCACTTCGACACTCGTACTATTAAAGATAATATTCAGTTTATAAGAAAAAAGAAAAGATTGTTTGTTTGTTGTGAATTTCGCGCAAAGCTACACGAGAGCTATCTGCGCTAGCCGTCCTTAATTTAGGAGTGTAAGACTAGAGGGAAGGCAGCTAGTCATCACCGCCAACCGCCAACTCTTAGGCTACTGATTTGCCAACTAATAGTGGGATTGACCGTCACATTATAACGCTTCCATGGCTGAAATGGCGAGTATTTTTGGTGTGACGGAGATTCGAACCCACGACCCTCGGATTGCGAGTCGAACGCCTTAACACCCTTAGCTATGCCGGGCCGGTTTGTCAATACAACGTCAAGAGAGAAGATGAAAAATTGTTTCTTTTCCGAATCTCTCTAGTTTTGTTTACTGCATAAACGTAAAAAATGAAGTAAAATTATTTATTATGGACTCTGCTTTTATTATAAGTTATGTTTTGAAATGTTTTCGGGTTTCAATTTTACACTTTGAAAATGATGATGGTGAAACAATTTTACGGTTAGATGATGGTGGTATTAGTACGTTCTAGTGATCAATTTATTATTATGTATGAAATTTGTTAAATATTTCGCAAGCAGATAGATTTAATTTTAACTCAATTTTTTCACCGTATGAAAATGAACATAAATCAACGTAAGGTCCATTTCATGAATTAATGAACAGACTTTTGATGGATTGGGTCCTCTTCTATTCGGGTCATAAGAATCCGGAATGTTTGCCAGTTTAATTTTGATTTGGAAAGTTTTTTCTTATTAAAATATATGTTCTACTCAGCTCCTGATCTGGGTGTCTCTAGTTTGAAACAATCCTAGTCCAATGAGACTGGCTGAGAGCCGGTTACAGTGGCTCTTACCGTTAGCCAATTGTGTTCCGAGGGAATCGATAAAGCTCAAAGCAAGGTTTGGAATTGAGTTGCCATGCCAACAGTAACGTCAGCAAGCCGTTCATGGTCTACTAATGTCCCATATTTTCTCGGAAGAGACATGACCTTCAGAGTTTTAGCATCGTCCGTTCCCAAGTTTTAATCTTTCACTAAACTGGAGTCATTGTATGCACTAAGAGTTCTTCTTTACGTACACAGATATTGCTTCAACAAGTTTGTGTGGAATCTACTCTATTCAGAGCATATCGTATGTCCGTTTTATTACACACAGTGAAGGGTTTTTTTACTGTGATACAAAACATCTCATCCTTATATAATATTACTTAATTAGATAACGAATAAGTTACTCCCACACCATCCACGTGTCACTTGGATTACAAATTATAAACCATAAGAAACTTGTAATAATTTTAGCCTTGCATTAATGGATTAATGGCAGATGTATTGCATTATGTAATCTGTGCGCAGTAACAAGTATTTAACCTGCAGCGAAGATTTTCTTTTATCATTCAAACAGCAATATTAAAACTTTACGGGTCTCTGAAAAACTTGCAAATGTACATTAGCTAACTATGTTTTCACCGATAGGTAGCTGTAACATTAAGGCATGTTTAAGCAATGGACTAATTGGTTTTAATGTAAAGAAGTATAAGTCAGAAGGTCTAAAGTATTGAAGAACACACTTAAAGAAGAGCCGGTTGTGTCTCATTTCTTTGAATAAGACGTGGCTAATCTCTGACGTCAGTTACTGTTACCAACACCTGATAAAAACATTTGTTTTCCCTATAACAAAACAAAACTGATATAATAACGTTTTGAAGTCTGCTCATAGTATCCTTAAAATCATGATACAAAACTGTTCATGATGATTTAGTTAGTAATTCAGGGCAAGGTAGGTTCGTTATAAGTGTTACTTTTCTTCACCCACTACTGGGAATGGTACTCAATATAACACGGATAATTATTATTGTGAAATAGGTATAGGTCCTATCTCAAAAACACACCATCAATACAAACAGTGCAACAGTTACTTCTCATAACTTTACAATACAATAAAATCTGTCAGCCGAAACAAACCCACATTTTGATTCTAATTTCTCCATTCTTCGGTGTTGAAATGACAGATAAATATGTAGACTTCTGTCAAACAAGGCCTGTCCATTTGAAGTAAACAAAGCTCACTTGAAAGTCTTCATATAATCTGATCACGATTTTTATTCAATACTCTATACTCCAATACTTCTAGCCGAGACCTCGATTTCAGAGCTTGTGATCTAAGAGCCAGTAATGTAGACTTCCTGTGTTTTTGCTGGCCTGCATTCCTGAACTTACGATGAGCTATGTATTATGGATTACAGTATCACTGTATAGAAAATTCTTTAAAGTTTCCATTAACCAATCAGTGACTGTTACTACAGAGCTGAGCCGATATTCTCTATCACAATATTTAATGGTCTATCATTTAATCTTGCTAGTCATTACAACCTAAAAAAAGTTGCGAACTGATTCCTTATTTAAGTTGCTTTGAGTTGTTGTGATATTTAGTTGGTTAACTCAAACTTTGTTCTTTTATAAAAGTGAAAGGCTTTTTGAAAGGCTATTTCTAGCTTTATTTCTTAACAAACAGACAAATCAGATATGAAACACATCAGTCTAATAGTTGCCGTAAAAGTAAGTAAGTTTATATATATAACTGGTTGTTGAGGTGAAAACACTGTTTTACAGTTAAGATTTAGAGATTCCTTCTCGCGAGATATCTCGTTTACAGTAAAGCTTCTTTTAAGTTAGAATATCATCTTCATAACTAAATAAATAGTACATGTCTTTGTAACATTTAACAGTTTATTTGTGTTAAATTGTTTACAAACCTACTCGAGGACTATCTGTGCTAGCCGTCCCTAATTTAGCAGTGTAAGACTAGAGGGAAGGCAGTTAGTCATCACCACCCACCGTCAACTCTTAGACTACTCTTTTACGACGAATAGTGGGAGTGGCCGTAGCACCATAACGCTCCCATGGCTGAAAGTGCAAGCATGTTTGGTGTGACGGTGATTCGAAACCGCGCTTATTGGATTACGAGACAAGCGCCCTAACACCCTGACTATGTCAGGCCCTGCTGTTATATAGTAATTATTAATATGTTTAAAACACTAAATGACAGGGAATATAGATGCCTGTTTCAGGTAAGAACTTAACTATCTTAAAATGTTTCCTTCTTGCAAAACTCTTTTCACTGTGTAATATTTATATGAGACCGAGATAATGATTGATTTATGTCACATTTTCTCTATTTCCTGATTCTCACGATATGTATACTTTATGTATCCTCACATGTATTAACTTAGTTCGAACTTCTTAAAAATGTGTAATACATTTATATGTTCTTTTCTTACTTAAAAAATGTGTAACAACAAAAGTACCACAACTGATGAAAATATGCATTTTAATCTTTATAAGTAAGACTGTAAAAACACTACATTAAATTATCTATATTTATCAGTGGATTAAGACTTAGTTGTGATCTATGTAGACAACTTGCTTCGATCAGAAATTAATATTCATAATGAAAGTCTGTGTTCAATATCTATATTGTATTCAACTTCATGTAAATAGAAATTATGAATCTCAGTATGTTTCTGGTGAAACTTAGTTCTATCAGTTGTAGTTGTTTTTTAATTTAATTAGAATAATTTTAAACATGAGATTTTCTTATAATCGTATTTAATAAAACGAGTTATAGAGAAGTAGATAAAATAGTTAAATATCTGCGCACGCGCAAGAATTTTGAAATATTTATTATTTTTATACATGTTTATAATTCCAGTTTGTGTATGTAAGAGTGAACATGTTGAAGTGGACGCATGTTATTGTTTCTAATCGTTATAATATTTTTGTAAGGATTGTACAATTTCCACAGTATTGTTCATAATCATAATAATGCTTTTTAAAGAATGATTGTATTGTTAATACACAGTGCTTCACCGAATCATTGTAGGTAACAATGTTCATATGAAGATTGCACAGCTTCAGCTATATTGCATCAATTCGTAATGGTATTCATGTAAGAATTGTATAGGTTCCAGTTGAATGATAATCGCGTAATGATTGTACAGCTCCCACAGTATTATTTCTAACAATGCTAATATCGTATTAACGATTTTACAGTTACTATTAATTGTTATGTCTTCATCCTAGCACGTAAATGAAGAATGGTTTCATGTACAAAAAAATTAAAAGAAAAAAACAGATCAGGACCTCAGTGGTATACGTGTGTATCGACAGCTGACGTTTCAGATCTTTAAACCAGAGGTGGTTTTTGTTTTTGCGTAAAATCTCAGCTTCACGTGATCGAGTGACCTATACTAAAATCTACATTTTAAAATCAGTACAGATAGGCCACGTGTACCAAATATTACAAATTCTAATACAAGTAAAATGACCAGGTGCACATTACTATGCAGGTATAACTCAGGGTATGAACAGCCCAGATGAAATACATTTCATAAATTTTAACAAATCACACGTATTAGAAATTCCAGTTTACCAAACTATTCAACGTGTGGAGATCATGTACGATATACACCATACATTTAAAAAAATACGATCATACGTATAGAGCAACCAGGCGCCCTTACTTACGCAGTGAAAAACTAATTCAGGTGAGAAATACATAACAAGCTTCATAGATATGAATGTATTGTGATTAAAAAACGTTTTTTGAAACAGTATCCAGAGACAAAACGAGCTCACGAATAGCCAAGTAATCGTAGTACGCGAAAATTTATGAAATTCCATTAAGAGCACGTGCCTGTCAATGAAAAAACGGGTGGGGTGATATCTTCTCTTTGAAAAGAATAAGAAAGATTGTATCATGGACTTCAACAGGTATTTTTAGGTTTGTTTTTCATATTATCTTAATATTGTTACCAGCTCATATTCGTTCATCAGTATGCACTGATAACAAGTAGAAGTGAAAGTTATCTTGTAACGTACAACAAAATCTTACTTTTGTGAACTTGCCTTGTAGTAGAAGTTTGATTTAAAACATTACTATATTGTTCCTTGTTACATTATGGAATGATGTGTGTTTTAAATAAACCTTGAGAAAACATCTAAGCACAGCTTCAATATTAATATATTTTTAAAAACGATCCCTATAGTTAACCCTTAAAATACTAAATACAGGTAAAGAACCGATCAAAAAATTGTATAAAACCACTTGTATTCAAAATATAAAGTGCAGAGATTCACAAAAGTAATTAGTAGGACTAATTTCTATGTTATAGGTATGTTTAATATGTTTTGTTTGATCTCCTACACCACATAACATTGTAAATCGTTGTTCTTAATTAAGCGCAAAACTACACAGTGGTCCGATGGTGCTAAGCTACAGTGAGTATTGAAAATCAATTTCTAGCACTATAAACCCCCAGACTTCCCGCTGAATCAATGGGGGGTGCAATCCTATATATATATATATATATTATTAAGCACATCGCTACAATATTAGCTATCTGTATCATGCTCCCTAAGTGTGTCTAAATTCAAATTTTAGCGTGGTAAGCCCTTAGATTAACCGCTGGGTCACCGTTTGATGTATAAATAGGTTATAAAAATGCGTTAAAAACCCGTTGTTGTCAGTAAATTATTACGTGGTGCCAGACATGCTTTAAATTAGTGTAATGCTGTAAACTCTGCAACAAAAAAGAAAGATGTTAACAGTTGTTTTAGAAATGGCCCCTCGTAGCACAGCGGGATACCTGGGGACTCACACTGGTAAAAATATGGTTTTGATACCCGTGGTGGGTAGAGCACAAATAGACCATTGTGTAACTTCAGCGAAAACAATGTTACAAACAGATTTATTAGTTTTCAGTAGAGTCCACAGAAATCTCCACATTGATAAATCGAATAAATTTCTCCCACACAATAACATACTGAGAGCTACTTAAGTATTAAACATACCTTTAAATTTAAAATGCCCATCTCAGTGAAATCATTTAGGTTCATAATGAACAGAATATATTTTTTAAAGTGAATGCATATGGCAATTTTTTTTAACGATCCTCTACCCTACCTACCCTACATTACTTATCCATCCTGTTTATAGCAATGTCGAACAGCTTTTTCGGATTGTGCCACTTTGAAAGAAAGGTGAAGTTTATTATAGGAAATTATCAACGATCTAGCTCAGGCAGCGTTATAAAAAAAAAATGATGCAAGAGACAAGCCATGTAATAAGCGAGAAACAGATGATTGCCAAAGCTATTAATTGTTTTTTTTTTTTTCCGGTTCTAGATAACCTAGACTTGATAGTTCAAAAAAATTCTGTGGACTTTTGAGGTTTAAAGATTCAGCGGAATACGTTTCGAAGTGAAAATTTGGAAATATTAACATGCGTTGTCCTATGACATTTGTTTTTATAGTTTGGTTTGTTTTCAATTTCTCGCAAACATACACGGGGACTATCTACGCTAGCCGTTTTTAATTTAGCAGTGCAAGACTAGAGGGAAGGCAACTAGTCAACACCCACACCCCCAACTCTTTTACTAACAAATAATAGAATTGAATGTCACATTATAACGACCACACGGCTGAAAGGGCGAGCATGTTTGGTGTGACGGGGATTAGAACTAGCGACCCTCAGATTGCGACTCGAGCGCACTAACCACTTCGCCAAGCCGGGCCTTGTTTTTGTCGAAAATAATAAAACTGTGTTTTTAGTATAAAACTACGGTATCACATTTTTGAACAAATTCTATTAAAGTAAATACTATGAAAACAAAATCCCCAAACAGCAGTCATTTAAGCATTTGTTACTACACAAGCATATAGTAATGCAGAACAGTTGTGATTTTCTGCGCTTGTTTCGCGTGGTGAGTTGCTTCGCAAGAACATAAAATACGTCGATGCAGACATCTCGAATAGCATTTAAAGTTTAAAAAATAAGACAAGCGCCACCGTTTCACCCCGAGTCAACTGGAACAAGTAGTTTCGTTTTATTGTAACAGGCATACTGTCCTGCGGCTCCGAGGTAGGGTGTACGAATTTTGTATTGGTACAGTACGTCACTCTTTTGGAGCAAAGATTCCAGTTCCTTCTGTCTTGGCAGTAAACAGAGCGTGATTAGCAGATTCTACGCTCTAACCCTTGCTTCATCACAAACCTTTCTGTAGTTTGTATTGCATTTTCAGTTAAAGGAGCATTCCCAGGTTTGTACAACGACTTAGCACGACACGCTACATACTTGCTGTTGCTTGCACTAAAGTGTCACATCGCACTCCGCGAGTGTACGAAATGCAAGTAAATTAGATTTCAGAATCGATTGCAAATGATCACATAACGAGTGAATCGGGACAGACTTCCTCCTCTTTGATGTTCCAGCCATCATCCATAGTTTCGCGAACAGTGTCTTCTCGAACTGATGAATCAGAAGCAGGAACACATCAGTGTCCCGAGTTGAAACAATTATTCTATCGAATCTGCTGTTGACAGTTCAAGTTTCTGTGTCTTCGTTTTAATACTTACAGTAGTGTCACATCTGTTGCGAGATTGTTTGACATTCCTTCCCACTCATCCACGAAATCCCTCTTTAGCACAACTTCAAGGTTGGAAGAAATATCTCAAATCAACTCTGTAGAGAAGATGCGATTATTATTATTTTTGTTCTTTGACAAAACGTTTCTTCTTTTCATTGACACTTTTACTGGTTGGAACGTCTTTGAGTGTTTCTGGAAAGTTCTGGTTTTGATTGATTTTTCCACAAAAATATCAGCGTGAGTGCTATATCTAATTGTATTACATGTTGTTTTATTCAGAACAATAATCAATGCCTGAACATCGGTAATTAGTTGAGATTGACATTTTTGGGCACTCCATCTGTTAAGAACATTGGATATCTAATGTCAGCAGTTCAGTCAATGCCATTTTATCTCCAACATTCATTTCAGACAAAGCAAAAGAAACCAGTTGAAGCTCATGCTTCTAAACGAACGGAAATTCAAATCTCTCCAGAGCTTCATAAACTGTAAAAAAAACAGCTTCCTCGCCATCCTGATCTCGCTTGCAGCAACCAGCAGACAGTTCAATGTGAACCACAGGAGCAGAGAAGAATCGAGACCAAAGAGTGAAATGTTTTTTTTTCAGCATGATGTTGGCCCTCCAGTAGTAGGACTGGGCCAATCGCTGCTAATTGTGTCGTTCTTTACACAATAGGTACTGATCAAGAGTTCGTATTTATCTTTGGACATCTTACAAAATTGTTTGTTCAAACATTTTTATAACTTCGAAGCGTGCATCATTAAATGATTTGACATTAATAATCACATAATTTGTTTCGAAATTTCCAGTCCAGCTGATATAAGACCTGTAGAAATCAAAATTTATTGATTAGGCGGCCATCTTGGCTGCCATCTTGAATCCTATGCTTCAGGTCAAAAACACGGCTTGGCAACAGCAATTTTCATAATTTTTCCGGTCGAATTATTTTTAAAACATCTATCACCAGATTCTTACATGAATTGCCTCTTGAAGTAATTTTGGCTCTTTTTAGAAACTGCTGTTTAGACTCATTTGAACGCTAGCATATTTATTCAAAGATAAAATATGGTTGAAGAGAACTGCTTACTTCACAAATCTCGGATTGTTAAAAGCTGCAATCTCTTTATGGAAGCTACACATTGTTTTGTGCTAGTTAGAGGTTTTGCGTAGGCTGTACTTTCATCACTGAAATTTACTGTTTATTTAAAATTTTTTATCACAAGAATGAGAAACAAAACGAAAAACATCTAATATCGAGCAATTTTCCAAAGTCTTGATTTCAGCTTTGTTTCATATATGTAGTCAGCATGGACCTGTGATTAACTAGCTTTAAAAATATTGCATCATTGCGTAGAATTGCTATAGTAATTTCGGAAATCATTCTAACGCTATGCGTATATAGAATGAGGATAATGGCTGCATGTTTTTTGTATACCAGATTTTAGCTTTAATGCGTAAGCTCTCTATCAAATGTGATGAAGATATTCGTTAGTGTACGCCATGTAAAGAAAACAAGAAAGGTGTTATATAGAAACGAGAGGCTATATATAAGATCATTAAAACTAAAGTCGATCTTAGCCTTTTCGCGTTACACTAGATGGTTGTGGCCAACAGCAAGTGATGTTTGTTACTCCGTCTAAAACTTTGTTACCTTTATTATCTGCATCCCTAATGTGAGTATGGTCACCAAATTTGTCATACATAACGCCCTCTCTTTCAGTTTTGTTTTGCCTTCAACAGAAGTCATAAGTTGCGAACCTAAATCGAGATTCAATACTTCGATCGACTGCGTTTTAGTTTCTTTTGTAGCCAGACTATCTATGTTTTGGTTCATATGCTAGTACAGTGATTTGTTTTGCAACTGTCATATAGCTACATTAAGGTTTTGTAATTACTACTCTCAATGCCAAGACCATTTTGGTAGTTACGACTTGTATTTCATAGTTAATATCATTAACGTAATAGAATTAAATCTGGTTATTCTTGTAGCTGTACCAAGTATTTCATAATTATTTTCAGTATCATAACTAAGTTAGATCTAGTTAATCTTGTGTTTCATAATTATTTTCAGTATCATAACTAAGTTAGATCTGGTTAATCTTGTGTTTCATAATTATTTTCAGTATCATAACTAAGTTAGATCTGGTTAATCTTGTGTTTCATAATTATTTTCAGTCTCATAACTAAGTTAGATCTGGTTACTTTTGTATTTCATAATTATTTTCAGTATCATAACTAAGTTAGATCTGGTTAATCTTGTGTTTCATAATTATTTTCAGTATCATAACTAAGTTAAAACTTGTCAATCTTGTGTTTCATAATTATTTTCAGTATCATAACTAAGTTAGATCTGGTTAATCTTGTGTTTCATAATTACTTCTCTTATCAACATAATGTACTTCATAGTTGTCAGTATAGTATAGTTATGTAGTTGATAGTTACTGCTGTGGTTAGCTTATTTTATTTAGAAGTTATGCTATAGTTAACATGTTTTATAAATACGGTTTTGTTCATATTAAAATTTTCTTATGATTTCTTGCTTCAAAACTGTTTGAAAGTTTGTCATTGTTAAAACCCATCTTATACAAAATCTCACGTTGAAATATCTACTCTTAAACTAACGACTGTTTCGTTAGTTTTGTATCCACCAAATAGTATTGTGGTACATATGTATATATATATATATGTGTGTAAAATAGAACGATAGAACTTCGTACTCTACTATCTTTCTCTCTATTTTACTTTATTTATTTTTTCGACCGGTTTCGTAACTTCAAAAGTCACTCTTTAAAATATAATTCTACTGAGAATCTGTAATAAAAACATTCAAATACCGTTTTGTAGCCAAACATAAATAAACTAAATTAAATATTTCCCAAATGTAAAAACACACTCCAGGATTAAAGTCCCGGCATGGCCAGGTGGTTAAGGCACTCGACTCGTAATCCGAGGGTCTCGGGTTCGAATCTACGTCACACCCAACATGCTCGCCCTTTCAACCGTGAGAGCGTTATAACGTTACGGTCTATTCCACTATTCGTTGGAGAAAGAGTAGCCCAAAGGTTGGTGGTGGGTAGTGATGACTAGCTGTTTCTCTTTTAGTCTTACACTGCTAAATTAGGAACAGCTATTGCAGATAGCTCTCGTGTAGCTTTGCGCGAAATTCAAACCAAACCATAATTCAATATTCAAATAATAAGTAAAATTAGTTAAAGTTTGTCCAATATCTTTTCCTTTTTAAACTGAAATCTTATTCAAATTATACTTTCTTTTGTTATGTAACTTATTCCGTAACATTTCATAAGTTTATACTCTTACTTTATTGTTTGTTGTTGTTTATGTAACTCTTATTGACAGTTTCTACGGTTCTACACTTCCAACTGACCACACAACAACTGATCTCTTACCTCTATCTATTTAAAGTAGCGCCACTACCACCACAAAAAAATATGTGTAATATTTTTTCGAAAAATAATATTTTATATTTTACATTACATGCCTAAAAAGTGAAAACATAAAGATGCGGTCATTTGGAATTTTACATTTTTCTCAAAATACACTCTTTACAAATATTTGTCATATGGTGAACTTTTATTCGGGACGTCTAAGGTGGAACTTGTGTTTTATTATACAGTGACGCAAATGAATGGTATGGATACGACAACGGTGGTGTCACCACAACAAAACGGTACCATTCACAACACAGTTCAGACTGGCTCAATAATGTCTGAGGACAGCAAAACCAACCTGATCGTCAACTATCTACCCCAAACTATGACTCAAGAAGAAATACGAAGTCTATTTTCTAGCATCGGGGAAGTGGAGTCCTGTAAACTGATCAGAGACAAAGTCACAGGTATGTTTCATAACTATTGATTTTTTATTGAGTTTGGTTAAGAATCAGATGTGATAAAATTATACCTTTAAGCTTTTAATGAAACAGATGTATTGAAGCTATACCTTTAAGTTTTTAATAAACTAGAGTATTAAAGCTATACCTTTAAGTTTTAAGTTCTGCTATCCCTTCGTGTCACGAGAGTCTGTACAAGTTTGAGGGAGGAACAAATTCGATTATTTTTGAAAGAAGAAAGGCCCCGCTTGAGTTAACTGTGCAATAATACTTACAAAAGTGTATTTCAACGGTATTTCACAATTAATAATTATTTATATGCCACTAAACTACAGCGTTGTATTCGGGTGTATATATAATTACATTGTACAATTATTTTTCTTTCAACGCAAAACTGCACAATGGGCTGGCTGCGTGGTACTCATTAAGTACAAATATTATTTTTATAATTTTGATGGTTTCTTTACTGGAGCTTTTGTGTTCAATCATAGGTGGTTGGTTACCAAATTCAAATTGGAATACTACAGGAATACACATCCGTAAACCTAAAATAAAGTCACAGAACAAACAAGCGTCTTAATTTTAACCTGTAGCAAAAATTATTTGTCGTGATGTACAAGAGGTCTTCACACAGTATGAAATATTTTAACGTTTTTCAGTTTTGCCTTAAAAAACTAGACAACTATGCACATCAATGTTGGCCGGTTATCATGGCCAATGTCTTGTATGTATGTTTGTTTTTGAAATTAAGGTAAAGCTACACGAGGACTATTTCCGCTAGCCGTCCCTAATTTAGTAGTGTAAGACTAGAGGAAAGGCAACTAGTCCTCACCACTCACCGCCAAACCTTGGGCTACTCTTTTATCAACGAATAGTGAGATTGACTGTCACATTATAACGTCCCCACGGCTGAAAGGACGAGCATGTTTGGTGTGACGGGGATTCGAATCCGCGACCCTCGGATTACTAGTCGAATGCCTTAACTACTTGGCCATGCCGGGCCGTCATTGCCTTGTATGCTTACGTCACAGCATAACTTTGCAAACAACACTTTTTTGTTGTTTTTTTGCACGTTGTTTCAGTTAGGCCTAATTACAGACAATTTGCTTAAACCCGTAAAATAAATGTGGACATTAATTATGGAATAAGATTTCAGATACAGGTGAGGGTCAGACAGCATACTTTTTCAGACGATTTTGATTATTATTATTTACAATACAGTAAAAGCGCGGTGATTCTTCTAGGCCTAATTTACCAACAACTTCGGAACTCTCATCAGGATTATAAGAAAAATTTGTGCTGAATCTATACAAGAGTGTACTTTATTCATTTATTGTGTAATCGCATGATGATATATTTTTAAAATTCTAGGCCTAATTTATTTATTATTGATTCTTAAAATGGGATCATAATATTCAATGAAGTGTCTAACTTTGAGGCTTTGCGGCTAAATGTACGATGTGACAGTGCTAATTAATGAGGTTTTAGTAAAACAATTGAAACAAAAGAGAGGTAGAATGACGCAATTACAAACTGGTAATTTTGAGCAACAGATTATTTGTTCCACTCATAATTAAATAATAACTGTTTATTAATGCGTTTGGATATAAAATACGATACTGTGTTTGTAGAGGAAGCGTACATCGAAATCTAAATTTTTAAATATCAACTTATAGGTTATTTGTATAATTTTACTTACACACTCTGGAAACACGAAACGTTTCTACATTTACAAAATATAGTACCTTCTTTTTTAGGTAGTGGGGATTAGTGGGGAATATACGGCCTTTTAGGGTTTGTGACTTCAAAAAAAAAGTGCCCTTCCAATTTTAACAGTGCTGCACCATTTCAATGTCACGATACAAATTATTATGAACCGAGTTGCACGTTTTGTACGCCTAGTTTAATCTATGAATTATCGAAGAGATCCATGTGAATCCGATTGGCTTTGTAATATTATTTTTCTAAAATATGTACGTGCCAAATGTTTTGTGAAACCGTATCAGATTGTTAGTTACAGGGCTACTTATTACATGAAAGCCTTTTAAAGTCATATGATATTATTAGTTACAAGGCACAGATTTTGCCTAGAATCCTGGTGAGATTTCCGAAGTTGTTGTTAAATTAGGCCTAAAAGAATCACCGCGCTTTCACTGTATTGCAAATAATAATAATCAAAATCATCGCCTGAAAAATTATGCTGTCTAATAAAATGAAAGTCACATAAACATATTTTAAGAAACTTGGCGCCAATATTATAATCGATCCAATTATAAATATCAGTGGTGCTCTACGCCACTGTATTTTACATGGAATTGTTTGATGTCATCTTTCTGTATTTGTTTTACACTGAGTAAATACATAAAACTACTGTTATCATTTAAGGTATGGACAACGTAAATAGAGAACGGTATAAAAACAACTCTTAATTTGAGAGTTACAATGGAATAATTTTAACGGTTTTTGTTTGTTTGTTTTTGAATTTCGCGCAAAGCTACTCGAGGGCTATCTGCGCTAGCCGTCCCTAATTTAGCAGTGTAAGGCTAGAGGGAAGGCAGCTAGTCATCACCACCAACCGCCAACTCTTGGGCTACTTTTTTTTTACCAACGAATAGTGGGATTGGCCGTAACATTATAACACCCGCGAGCATATTTGGTGTGACGGGGATTCGAACCTCGACCCTCAGATTACAAGTCGAACGTCTTAACCCACCTGGCCATGCCGGGCCTAATTTTTTTTAACGGACTAGTTAACAAGGGTACGCACTAAATGTGTTTTGTAGTGAGATTGCATTGTTGGCATTACGATCTAGCTGGCCACATTTTTATGTGTTGGTTTTAGACCAAACCCAGCTGAGTGCAAATTAAAGAAAAAAAAAACATTCTAGAAGTTATTTATACCTGACAGTTTATAAGTATAAATGAAGAACTGTGAAGAGAACCATGAGAAATCCAATTTTAAATGCTGTTGTGTATCACGGATAAAACTAACTTTACATGGTTATGATGAACACTTTTTTATGGTCACAATTAATCATTATACTCACAGTATAAGGGAAGATATATTCTACCTCAGAGATCTTGAAACCTTATAACTGACCTTCATAGATCTTGGTGAAGCGAACACCAGCAAAGTTTGAGCAATTATATTTTAATTCATTGTCTATCCAACAATCCAATTTCAATTTAACTACGGGCTCGTCATGGCCAGGTGGTTAGGGTACTCGACTAGCAATATGAGGGTCGCGGGTTATAATCCCCGTCACAACAAACATGCTCGCCCTTTTAGCCGTGGGGGTCGTTATAATGTTATGGTCAATCCCACTATTCATTGATAAAAGAGTAGCTCAAGAGTCGACGGTGGGTGGTGATGATTAGCTGCCTTCCCTCTAGTCTTACACTGCTTAGTTAGAGACGGCTAGCGCAGATAGCCCTTGTGTAGCTTTGCGTGAAATTCAAAAACAAACAATTGCTCTTCCCCACCGTTTTTGATCCAACTGACAGTTCCCCCTCCCACCACTACTCCCCCCTCCCAAATAAAGATCCAACCAAAATCAAAATATTCCCTACTTATAGTGATTTCGGATGGAGTGATATCTTTGAACTTTAACTCGTTTTTAAATGACAGTACCATATGTTGCCAGATTTTGCAAGACAGCATCACATGATAACATATTTTACAATGTACTAATAATTATAGCAAACCATTGTTCGTTACATAAAGTTCAATCCCTTAAAGTGGATTTTAATGCGATTGAATAACGTGTTCACGTTTCGCATAATACACATTAAAGTTATAGTACGTGCATCGTGTGTCAGACGTTTGTGAATTCCTATGTATCAAATGTTTCAAACGTCTGAAACTTTTTTAGAAACATATCAACGGATACGAACATAGCAGCTGCAGTATGGGACAAGATGTTTCAGAAAGCTGTAAAATACGTCCCGCTTATTACCGCATAAGAAATGTAAAATATAACATAGCATTGCTTTATACACCGTTGAACTGAAACATGCATTTGTACAAAGCTTTATCACCTCTTTACTAACATGTACATGCAACCGAAAGGTATAGTGAGACCATGAAAAGGTTTCATAAAGCTTCGCTGCCACGAGTCACACCCATTTCTTGTGGCTAATGCGCGCGCGTGCTTCCTTTCATGACACGAATCTCTATAGGTTTTTTGTTTTGTTTTTTAATTTCGCGTGAAACTACACGAGGGCTATCTGCGCTAGCCGTCTCTAATTTAGCACTGTAAGACTAGAGGGAGGGCACCTAGTCATTACCGCCCACCACCAACTCTTAGGCAACTCTCTTACCAACGAATAGTGGGATTGACCGTAACGTTTAACACCTTGTACTTCCTGGCCATGCCGGGCCTGTCTCTATAGGCAATCTTCAATAAAGGTTTCGAGATTTATATAAGTAAAATAGTATGAATGAAAACAACACATACTGGTTTTATCTTAACTTTAACTGAGGAAGGTTAATTTATTGTTTGCATCTCACGGTCTCAACTCGTATTGAAGAATGTACAATTTCTGCTTTCGAAGCATGTTTGAAAACCTTTGATGCGTAAAATATGCAAAGTTTTTACAGGATATTTGGGCATATTACTTATGGTATAGTTAGTTGCCTTTCTTAACGACAGGTCTGTGCAGTTATTACTATATTTTGCAAGGGTTTTCTAGCACGTGGGGGAGATTATTTTTCAATTTCAAGCTTTGTGCAGTTGTATGTCTTAACCCGGTATGGTCAGGCGGTTAAGGCGTTTCACTCGTAATGCAAGGGTCGCGGGCTCGAATCTCCGTCGCACGATACGTGCTCACCCTTTCAGCCATGGGGGCGTAAATTAGTCCCATTATTCATTTGTAAAACAATAGGCACCTTTCATCTAGATTTGCTCTGCTAAATTAGGGGCGGCTAGTGCAGATAGTCCTCGTGTAGTTTTACGCGAAATTAAAAAAAACAAAAACAGTTTGTCCTTAATTGCCGGTAATTTAATATATGACAGGTAGCATGCTTGCTTTAAACAATCTTATACTATAAAATATTGGGAAGTACTTTCCCATGTTGAGCACATTATGTCATATATTTCATATTTTGGTTTTGACAGTTTTTGCTGGCGTGTAGAATTCATTCGGAGAATAGGCAGCTGATCTAAAGGCACGCTTCAAAATATACGGGACCTGAGACTTCGGGTGAGAGGTAATCGTATAGTTGTATGAACAACAGCTGTGTTTCGTTCTCTTTCTACGTTGGCCCGGCATGACCAAGCGTGTTAAGGCGTTCGACTCGTAAGCAGAGGGTCGCGGGTTCAAATCCTGGTCGCACCAAACATGTTCGCCCTTTCAACCGTGGGGCGTTATAATGATACGATCAATCCCACTATTCGTTGGTAAAAAAAGTAACCCAAGAGTTGGTGGTGGGTGGTGATGACTAGCTACCTTCCCTCTAGTCTTACACTGCGAAATTAGGGACGGCTAGCGCAGAAAGCCCTCGAGTGGCTTTGCGCGAAATTCAACAACAAACAAACTTTCTCCGTTTTGTGTGTGTATTTAAATAAAGCTGCAAAAGGAAAAAAAAAACGTCTATGGAAGCTAATGCTTGAGTAAGAGTATCCAATTGCATAGTTTCTCAGATTAAGAGTTTTATAGCGGCATTTGTTATTATTTTAGAACTCTAACAGCTGCATAATGAAATTAGTCTGACTGATCGAAGTTATAACATTAACAAATTGCTTGCGAATGACATAAAATAAAAGTAGTTCAATGTCTAATACTGAAAAGGTTAAAACACCCAATCGTACTTTGCAGGGAAAAAGGGATAATCAAATCAATTTTTTTTGATAATTCAGTTTTCATTTGTCTCACAATATACGAGAATTGTTTCTGAGATTCATTTTCATGTGTTTTTTATAAGTTAAAAAAACACATTTGCCTTTTATCTGTGGCTCACAAACTTTTATTTTTTTTATGGAGGTGGGAATCCACTTGAGGTTGTGGCTGTGTAAATCTGAATATACAATGGTTATAAAAGTTGTTTTTTTCATTTTTTACAAATGTTCAGAGTATCCTATATATATCAGGGCTACTCCAACAATGACAGTTTTTTTATTTCTGAATTGTCCACTGGTTGGTCAGTGGAAAGTTTACGGTAAAACGGTAATATTTAGGGTTTGATTTTTCGCAGTGAGTAGAGCACACATAGCCCATCGTTTATTTTTTATGGTCAGTAAACAACGAAAATATCATCTGATATGAACCGTCTGATCGTCAGTCCCAAGTTACGAAAACTATTTACATTTGGCAGTGCTAATCTGGTATCAATCTACAGAGTCCACATCTGAACATTCATCATAACAATGTTTGTTTACAGATATTTGTGATTAAACATAATTCCTGCCTGTCAGTTGTAGGTGGCTGATAATAGCTTAACTGTTCGTACTCTAGCCTGAGGTTGTATTTTTGTTTTTAAGAAATTGGATTCTTATGAAAAATCATATTTGTTAATCAGTTATAGTTCTGTTTAGATGCTCCCGTAACTACACGTTTAACTATAGTTCTGTTTACATGCTCCCGTAACTACACGTTTAATTATAGTTATGTTTACATGCTCCCGTAACTACACGTTTAACTATAGTTCTGTTTACATGCTCCCGTAGCTACACGTTTAATTATAGTTATGTTTACATGCTCCCGTAACTACACGTTTAATTATAGTTATGTTTACAGCTTCTGTAACTACACGTTTAATTATAGTTCTGTTTACATGCTCCCGTAACCACACGTTTAACTGTTTTCATTTTTGCAGGCCAAAGTCTCGGGTATGGTTTTGTGAACTACATTCGTTCAGACGATGCTGAGAAAGCGATCAACACACTCAACGGGCTCAGACTACAGAATAAAACTATCAAAGTAAGTCACGTAAATAATACAGTTTCGATGCAGAAGAGCCTAGCGCAATAATTCTTATTATAAAACTCGATAATCAGTATTCGTTGAGAAATTTTTAGCAAAAATTTGCGCTGAGGACTATAATAAAATAACAGAACGTACACTCTTCCATAATTTGAGTTCTCGTAATTGGATTTCAGTTGTTGTTTCTTTTCATCGTCACTTCTAGTTTCCTTCTAAGGTACAACAATTATTTGTACGCTTTACTTTGTACAATCAGTATTAAATGTGTTTAATAAGACATGCCATTTGTGAAGGTATTTTTTTAAAGCTGAGGTATTTTTAATTTTATACGAGTGAGATGTTTTACGAGAAAAAAAAGTGATAATTGTATAGCTCCGCCGTTAGCTTTTTTCAACTTTAACAAACCAGACAAAACCGTAAAAGCCATGTCGACAGGCTACCTCGCTTTGCTGGTTTCAGAATGTCTGTTTCCTTCTGAATTAGTTGTACTCGCTGCCTTAATACGGCCCGGAGCGATGACAATCGATATGTTCTTCACCTACAAAGGAAGTCGGTTTCCTGGCGTGGATAGCGTTACCAAGACAACCACACTGTGAACATCTCTGAGTGCAGACCGAGAACTGACGAACGTTTCTTGCCGAGGACCTTTTCTTTTATGACGTACTATCATAGTATACAATCAAATGTAGCTTAGAATCAAACTTATCTAAACATCGTCCAGCATGATACGGTTTGAATTTATTGATTTTACGAGTGTTTGGAGAGAACTGGTTGTTGTTTTTTTTAACTTCGTTATTCTATTCAAAGTGACACTTCAATGGTTTTGCTAGTCACTCACTTCCAATTAAACGTTTATTCCATAAACGTGAATCCCGCAGTTTAGGATATGTTAATAAAACATCGAATTGAGTCCAGACTTAACTAATTAATCATTTCAAGAGAAAAAAGCAAAATTTTCATAATTACTAAAATATCGCTCGGCAAACTAAGATAAGGTAACCATTTACCGACCTCGCGTTAAACGAGAAATTCGTTATTCTATCCAAAATGGCACTTCAATGGTAATTTCTATTCACTAACTTCCACTTAAATATTTATTTCGCAATTCTAAACACTGAAATGCTAATGAGACATTCAAGTGTTCGTTCGACTTCCAAACTAAATTAACTAATTAAATATTTTAAGAAAATGTAAAACCTAATCACCTCAATGAGATATAGAGAATAATTTGAAATGTATTAATATTTTATTTCATATGGTTGTTTGGCATTAAGATTGAGATAAGTGCATTTGTTCCAGCTGTAATTTCAGCCCGAAACTTGTGCATGTTAAAATCAGTTACGCCCCCCGCTAGTACAGCGCTAAAATCAGGGCTTCGATTCCTCTCGGTGGGCTCAGCAGATAGCCCAATGTGGCTTTGCTATAAGAAAAACACACATACATAAAATCAGTTAAAATAAGAGGCCTGGTATAGCCTGGAAATTAGGGCAGTTGATTTGTGATATGCGAGTTCGAATCCCGTCACCAAATATGGTAATCTTTTTATGCATGAGATGTTATAATGCGGTGGTAAATTCCAATATCTGTTAGTAAATATCGATGATGTAAGGAAATAAAATCACTTTATAATCTTCGCCAAATATAACTAACTATCAGAAGCCAACGAAAACTGATTTGTAGGCCTTACTGTGCGAATTTAATTCATTTGACATCAAAGATAAAGGGCTATTGGATGCTGCTAACCTGGCGCTCTCCCTCAGGTTTGTCACTTCAAAATTAGGGATTACTAGCACAGATTGTTCTCGAGTAGATTTGTGCGAAATGCAACAAAATGAAAAAAAAAAATCAAAATCAACATACGTGTCCCTCTGTCGTTCAAAAAAGTAAGTTTGATATATTTGTTTTGAATTTCGCGCAAAGCAACACGAGGGCTATCTGCACTAGCCGTCCCTAATTTAGCAGTGTAAGGTTAGAGGGAAGGCGGCTAGTCATCACCACCCACCACCAACTCTTGGGCTTCTCTTTTACCAACGAATAGTGGGATTGACCGTAACATTATAACACCCCCATGGCTGAAATGGCGAGCATGTTTGATGCGATGGAGATTCGAAGTCGCGACCCTCAGATTACGAGTCAAACGCCTTAACTCACCTGGCCATGCCGGGCCTTAGTTTGATATATACACAAGTATTAAACAGTATGTCATGTTTATAAAGAAATGTATTTTCTACCTCATAAAATACATCCACCACTGCCCGTTATATATATTGCTGAGATGTTACTTTGTTAAAATATTCCAATTATAAATTACCCGTCCAAACACAAAAAAACAGAATGGAATCTGATCAATACAACGTATTTGTACAAATCTGTACGGAAGTGTAATGGTTATGTTTTTTAAATGAACATGTGACAGAAATCCCGATTGGTCGAACGAATTTGTTAAGGTGGGTTAAATGAAGATTTATATTCCCCCCCTCCTTGCGGTAGACACAGCAGGTAGCTAATGTGGCTTTGGCCTAAAAGAACAGTATTAAATATATTGCTCAGACTTCGGGTACAGGATTAATGTTAAACAATCTGACAGACCTAAGAATACAAATATTCTACTCTTCGCTTTGTTCCCTGTATATTATTAGGTTCATCCATCTAGAATTTAGGCTTATTTTTAACATACAAAAGTGTGAAAAACTGATAAAAACAACTTTACTAAAAATTATTTTAAGTATTTTAAGCATTAGTATGAATAAAGTTAACTATAATGAAAAACAGAGCCGTTTGTTACTAAACTGAACGACAACAGTTAATTCCTAGCCCTAAATCCACAAAACGTATCAATATACGAAACTTTAATATACTTGTAACCTTTCGTGTAATGACGGTTGTGAACATTATCCAACATTAGATCATGGAAGTTACCAAAACATGCTAGAAAACCAATAACAAAAATACGCCACTCTTCTAACCGGAGATTTATACCTGTCACGGATTCCTTAGGAAAACGTCACACCGATATAAGAAAATCACTTTGTAATCTTCACTAAATATAACTGCCAGAAGTTAACGAAAACTGATTTTTCGACCTCAACTGTGCAAATGTACTTAATTCAACATTAAAGATAAATTGCTTCTGACATGTGGCATTCTTTAGTTGTAGATAAGTTAGTGGAAATTTACAGAAAGTTTGGTTTGTTTGTTTGTTTTTAATTTCGCGCAAAGCTACACGAGGGCTATCTGCGCTAGCCGCCCCTAATTTAGCAGTGTAAGACTAGAGGAGAGACAGCTAGTCATCGCTACCCACCGCCAACTCTTGGGCTACTCTTTTACCAACGAATAGTGGGATTGACCGTGACATTATAACGCCCCCACGGCTGAAAGAGACGAGCATGTTTGGTGTGACGGGGATTCGAACCCGCGACCTTCAGATTACGAGTCGTGTGCCTTAACCACCTGTCCATGCCGGGCCTTTACAAATAGTATAGCAAAGAAAAAAAATTAAATTCGTAGATTATAAGTATATATGACCGTATTTACTATGTAAAAGTTGAAGCACCATCAGGTTCGAAATATAGTTTGTTTGTTTTTCTGTTGTTCTGGATTCCAGTTGGTTGACAGTACAACCGTACTCTTCAGATACCAATTCTTTTAATAACGTTAGGAGGTAATTAAGGTTCTATAGTCTTAAAATTAACATTTAACCCAAATGTTTTGCTTAAAATATACTGAACACATTATGAAATATAAACACATTTTTAAAAAAAAATCAATTTAACCAAGTATTTCATTACAGTAATGAGAAATAATAGAAATGAAGTTATTAAAAAAGAATGGTCACATTTCCCACACACACGTAAACTCCACACTGCTGTAAACAACATGGAGCTAATACATAAATACGTAAAAACAAGAAACAACTGTAGCTGTAAAGTGTGAGCCATATTTAGATACTTATATGATTGCACTAATAAGTTGACTTAATAAATAGCGGCTCTCCACTCGTAAGATGCGGGTTGGAGGTTTGAATCCCCGTCACCGAACATGCTCGCCCATTCAACCGTAGGAACATTATAATATGACAGTCAGCCCTACTATTCGTTGGTAAAAGAATAGCTCAAGAGCAAGCAGTGGGTGATGTTGACTAGCTGCTTTCCCTCTAGTCTATCACTACTAAATTAGGAACGGCTAGAGCAGATAGCCCTCCTGTAGCTTCGCGCGAAATTCAGAATAAACAAACAATAATAAATAACAAAAATAACGACAGTAGAAAATACAACTAATAATAATGATATCTATAGATGGCACTTTAGTTAATATTATTAAACAAGTAATAGAGAACATTATAAGGTGTATGTTTTCTTATAGTAAAGCCACATCAGGCTCTCTGCTGAGCCTACTGAGGGGAATCGAACCCCTGATTTTAGTGTTGTAAATCCGTAGACATACCGCTGTACCAACGGGGGGTATAGGGTGTATAATAGCTGGCGATAGGTAACATTAATTATAACCGAAAAGTTAACATTGTTCATTACTTTTACATTAAGTAAAATTAGAGACAGTGATGTGTAGCCATGGTAATGCAAAGGACACACTAAAATAACTGAAAATTAAGTAACAGTCAATCGTACAAAATTTCTTTTCTATAAAGCATTGAATATTTCATCTTCGTAAACTGTAAAACATTTCGTTTCTATAATACGCCATTCAACCTCTCTTCTCTATAAACCATGTAACATATAATCTCAATAAGCACATAACGTTTCCATTTCTCTAAGATTTGTGCGATTCGATGTTATTTACTGATGTTGTGGGTCCTTTGTATAAATGAATATTGTGCCGTTAATGGTTTTTAAAAGTCGTGGTATTCTGTAGAGTTTAGGCATTGAAGGCGGCAACCATTAGCGGTGGATTTCTCATAGAATTAAATAAACTTGTATATTTCAACCACGATAGAGGAATCCGATAAATAGGTATCGTGTAAATACATATGTATCTATAATCCCGTACTCAAAAGCTTATAATGGCATCAAGATAAAAAAAAAAAAACAGTTTCACAACCTTTTGCTATCATTCCCCTGGTGTTCATTGGTGCAGAACAACTGAAAATGGAAATTAAAATAAACAAAAAATTTCGTTACATTTCACCTGATTTTACCACACGTACAATAGCTGAAAATATAATACGTTATATATTTTACCTCAATTAACGTGTCGTCCTACGCTGTAAACTGCAGGAATTATTGTTTTAGAAAAAACAGTCATTTCTTTTTCATACAATTGAAATAGTATGTAACCATGGTTACCTCGTTTACCACAAATAACTCCTTCGTTTGTCTTGTTGCTGAATCCATTGTTTGTAGCTCACTCTCTGACAATGCTGTATACAAAATTCATGGGATGAACAGCAAGTAGCAACAGCCATCTTGCTATCGCGCGTGACCAGTCATCATCGATTACCAGAAGTAACAACTTAGGAATCAACTTTAACACAGAATAAGCTTCTAGGAGCTATAATGTGAGTTCGACTTTCAAACGTACGTCATTAGACAGTGTATTTACACTGGCTTACTGGCTTGTCGAACATTTCGACTTTCTAACATAGCTTGATGCCCGTAGAAGCTTGCTTTCTGTAAAGTTGAGATTTTGAAATTTCAACTGTATTAAGGATTATTTGATGATATGCAAGTTTTATCCTGTCTGTTTCTCAACCAATTTGCAGCTACGATTTACTTGAAAAAAACCTTATGTCACATCTTTTTAAATTTCAGCAAATTCTCTGAACACTCATAATTTTATGTTTTATATAGTTTAATGAAAATACATAGGAACCTTAGCGGTATGTCAAAGAATGTTAACTTGTTTTTGCTCACTTATTTTGGCATTAAACTCTTTGTTTGTAGACGTAGGAAAACTGTTACAAATGTTCTCTTTTGAAAGGTCATTGTTTAGAATTTTAAACTCCTTCCGCCATCTTAAAATAGTGCCACGTTATTAATGAGCATGCTCATTGGAGAAGTTGGCATTCACGCGGCAATAGACGTGGTCGCAAATCCAAGAATGTTTCTGTAATTAAAGTTAGTTCTTGCAAAACGTTCTCTTTCAAATAAGAACAAAAAATAGATTAAGGCCCGACTCAGTAACCAGAGGACATGTTGTTTTTTTTACATTTAATTAATTCAAGAATATGTCAGTCTTATAGATACTTGCTGCACATTTCTTTCGACAAAATATCGGCTACACGCTCAGTTAAGAAAGATAGAATTTGATAGAAGAAGTCTTATAATCAGTTGTATAGACTGAAAGTTTTAGTTGCCAAGGTACAAACCTGTACCCTCTCCAATTCCTTTGTTGTATACAATATTGGTATTTCATAATATTAAAATTAAACTGTACTGTATGCTTATTTTAAAAATATCGTTGACTGTTGGTATGTAGCTAATCAATTAGAAAAAGGTTTGACTAACTGTGTAAATATATATATATTTGTTTATTTTAACAAGTTATTTTTCTATTCTTTGACGTACGTGGAATCTGAAATGTTTTCCTTTATTAATTTATTTATACAGTCCTCTCATTTTTGTTGCCTTGTTCAACTAAATTTTCAACCATGCTTCATGGACATGCCCCGGTGTTCAACGGATCACATAGTAATTAAAAAAAAAAAGCATTACAAAACAAACAAACGTGTTCACGTAAGTAGGATACTAGATATCACGAGCCTCACGTTTGATAACGTCACTCTTACCCTTTTTTAAAACCGGCACGTGCATGCCACGCGATTGACGTGCCTCCGCGTGTAAGTTAAAATGTTATGTTTAGCCAGCTTCCAGGTGCGTGCAGGAAACACATGGGCTCTACTAAGTAACTTTATTGGTTTATTTACTCTGAAGGTGCTCGACTGGTAGCATCTGGTTTTAACACAGACTTTTTTTAAGTCTGCAAAAATTCACAAAATCGCATTTATTTTGGTGTGTGGGTAGTAAATGGAACAGCGATATTTCTCGTACACTAAAAACAGTGCTAAATGTGATTCCATATTTATGATCAGCTATTTATTTTCACAAATCTAAGCTTCCGTTAGCAAATAAACAATACAAATAAAGTCACTGCTTTGTACCATAACTAGGAGAGACATATACATTTATAGTTTATCTGCAGAACTCGCAACACATCAGTGAGCATTTGATAAACAATTAAAAAATATTAAATGAGCAAAAGACTCAAACTATACAGACTAACGGCATCGAAAAAATTATTGTCTTATAACAATATATCTGTCACAAAGATGTTGAAAACAGCAGCAACAACAACAGCAAAACACACACACTAGAAAATGAACGCACAATGCTTCTAAGCCTATTAGGCCAGTCTTGAAACTGAGGCTTGTTTTGAGCTTATGATTATCGCGCCACCTATTAGAGTGTAACAAAATACAAATAATCTATAGATTGCTACCACTGAAAACATAAAACAGCACTCAGTGATGACGAGAAAATCCATATGTAGAGAAAAATGTATATGTAAAAACAGCACTGTACAACAAGTTTGACAACAGTGAAATCTTTTCGGTTCTCAAGGGTGCCGTTATTGGAAACATAAAGCAGCAAGGTATATCTATAGTAAAGTGTCTTTGTATTAGCATTGTGCTGCTACTGAAAACATAACACAACTCTGTATGTCAGGTTTGACTATAGCGAAGTGTTTTAGTAAGTAATGAAACAAGTAACAGCAGTACTAAGCACTCATTACATTAAGAAATGAGCAGGTAGTTTCAACCATCTTTTGCTTTCGTGATGTATATTGTATACTGGCTGTCTTGCAACAGTGTATTTTACTGTTATTTTGTAGCTGTCAGTTCTTTCAAAATACGCATTTCGTCTGAAACCACAAAACTAAAATGGACGTGTCATACTATTAGGTGTGATGGACGTAAGAAACAATTACTAATGTTTTTTTATGGTTTTTTTCATGTGTTGTACAGTACAAAGCATACACGTGTTTTACGTTTTACTCGTAATGTTTGTAGTTTGTCGACAACCACTTTACGCATATTCAAACTTTATTATATTTAAATTATTTTAAACATTTTCAGAGAAAGTAGGTTTTAGTTTGTACGTGTAGAATTATTACGTAGTCTGATATATACATTTATGCACGTATGAGAAATCTACTCAAGAAGGCAAAAATACTCAGAAACCTTAACTTAACTAACATGTTCCCATGTTTAAAAGTAATGATATGGTATGTTCGAATGCCCGGATAATTTTATAAATATTAAATTATTACGATGTTATTCGTACTATCAGATGATTTGATGTACATTGAGTGTAAAATGGATTTTACGTATGGAAGCTTATAAGACGTTAAAAGTGCAACAGTTAATTTTACGACAAAAACGAATCATTATTTCTTTTTCTTATCCAATACGAGCTACTGACACAACTTTGTCATTCGTTCATGTCTTGTCAATCATGCTCAAACTACGTTCCTTGCTGTAGCAAAAACAAAGAGAACAAGGACTATAACAACAAGAAAAAAAAGCGAATTCTAAGGTGTCTCGCAAAGTGCATGACACTTGTTTCTCTTTGCTGACAGTGATAAGGCGTGAGCACTTCGAGAAGAAAATATGGGTGTGACATTTAAGTGTGATTTAACCTATGTCGTAGCAGACAACAGAACCCTATTACATCTGTCATATTTTCACTGAATTTTATTGTGTTATTAATATCATGTGACACTGCGCCAGTGTGTTCTCAAAAAATATACGATGGAAAGTTCATTTTAGTACTTTCAGAATACATGTTATTTAACAAAAAAAGAAATAAATGTAAACTTAATAATAAGGTGCTGTTCCAGATTAATGTATATTAGTCATATATTAAATGATTTATTTATTAGCATTGTTAAGTGTCAAGCGTTTACTGTGTTGTTTTTTTTCTTGCTTGTTTCACCGTCAATGTGAGCACAACTGTGACTAACATCGGATAAACTAGGAGACGTACTTGGTTCTTCAATTTCTGGGTGTCATATATAAAATACATTTACTTAGTGCGTATGTGTTTTTCAGAAAACGTTTCATATATTTTCGTTTCTTAATTTCATGAAAGAATGTGAATCTAATTATTAAACAGCACTCAAAAGTTTCAGGGTGTGAATTTTCCCAAAATAAATGAGTGATGTGTTCTTTGATAGATTGAGTGATGAGGTCTGTGACTTAAATAAGGACGTGATGGTTTAAAAAAAATCTTCCTGCAGTTATTGATGAAGTTATCTATAGTTTGTTATTTTGTTAACCAGAACTTCGCTTATAATTCGAATACGTTATCTGGATATAGTAAACCTACATGTGCATGACTGTTCTTTTTATTTTTTTAAATGTGATTGATTGGATTCTTACATCTAATACAAAAGAAAGACTTGTTATCACAGTATGAATTTTAAGTTAGTTTTTATAACCTATAACACTATACACACTACTGATAGTATTGGACTTCTACATGCGTTTAAAATCGTGCTCTCAGTCTCTTGTAATCATATAATTTGTAACAGATAAGTAAGTTTTATAATGAGCTCCGTGTCTAAAAATTTATTCGAGAAACTCACGTTGGCTCTTCTAAGATTCTCAGTTAACTCTTATATGCGACTCAAAACTGACTCTTGGTAGGTTCTCAGTTAACTTTACTTTACTATACGACTCAAAGCAAACTCTTGGCAGGTTTTCGGTTTAATATTCTATAGAATTCAAAAAACTTTTCCTTAGACTCCCAAATAACTTCTATAGGACCTTTGATTGGTTGTAGTTATATTATCAATAATATCCTATTCGAGGACCTTTGGTTGGCTCGTGTTATGTTCTTTGATATTTCTCCTATAGGACCTTAGGTTGGCTCCTGTTAAGTTCTCTGATATTTCTTTTATATGACTTTAGGTTGGCTTGTGTTACGTTCTTTGATATTTCTTCTATAGGACCTTAGGTTGGCCCCTGTTCTGTGATATTTCTTCTATAGGACCTTAGGTTGGCTCCTGTTAAGTTATCTGATATTTCTTTTATATGACTTTAGGTTGGCTTGTGTTACGTTCTTTGATATTTCTTCTATAGGACCTTAGGTTGGCCGCTGTTCTGTGATATTTCTTCTATAGGACCTTAGGTTGGCTCCTGTTAAGTTATCTGATATTTCTTCTATAGGACTTTAGGTTGGCTCGTGTTACGCTCTCTGATATTTCTTCTATAGGACCTTAGGTTGGCTTCCGTGAGGCTCATATGCCTTCCTGCACTTGATGTTTGAATATGATATAAAACATAACGATCGTATAGCAAGGAGCTCTGAATCTTGTAATAGGTTTATTTAGTGTTTTGAATCTACATTATCTCTTCGAATGAGAAAATGCAACATTCCTCATGGAAATTAGCGTACGAGAAGAAAATACTTTTAGAATGGTGAATTGTTAAGAAAGCATTTTAAGGATTCGAGATGTTCAAAGAAGCATTCGTGAGTATCGTAAAAAAAGGAATGTTATTGCTTCAGGTCCGACTGTGTCTCTTTAATACGTTTTTCTTTTACGGAATCAGAGTGTCAAATAACTTATTTGAAACTGTTTTAGTGTATAATTTCTAAGAGAATTCAAAAGGAAATATATATATATATTCTAACTTATTTATAGTTTGTCTGCAGTAAATGGTAGAAAGAAAATGACAGTCAGACTGTTACATTCCTGAAAGGTGACAGTTGGGAAGAAATTGTTTCAAATATTATCGTACACAAAGTATGCCGTTTTCCAGATATGGAAAATGTACGCATGGTAGTTTTGGATTACTTTACAGCATGTACTTTATGAAAATAAAAATAACGTTTTTTTTTATTTAAGTATTTCGACTTGCCTCTAAACAACTCAAATGTTCTAAATAATTTAAATAACTGTATAATCGAACATATTTTCCTGGAAGTAAGGATGTTTAGAATATATTATTCATAGTTACCACTATAGTGAACCGATATTAAAAATAACGTGTGAACTTAAATTACAAACGCAGTTAGAATTCATTATCCATTTTTTATCAATATTTATAATTATGAAGAATGCTGTTTAAAAAATCGTAATATTTAATTTCTCAGGTGTCCTACGCGAGACCTAGCAGTGAAGCAATCAAAGGCGCCAACCTGTACGTTAGTGGTCTGCCTAAGTCAATGACACAGCAAGAGCTGGAAAATTTGTTCCATCCATTTGGCCGGATCATTACGTCACGCATTCTATGTGATAACATCACAGGTATTAATATCCCAGGTAGTTGATATTCTCCATGATAAATGTTCTATATAATAATTTGATATGTTTGATTCGTAAACTTAATAAAAGCGCCTGTGTAGCTCTGAATGTTCACGATTTCAACAATAAGTTGAAAGAAGTGATTTTATCTTATTTATCTGGTGCCAGTCACGAACATTGTATGTTACAATAATTTAAAATAATGCATTACGTGTTATCATATATATATACACACACTGTAATGGACGTTTAGATTGTAACGCTACTTAAGACATCGGTGCAGTAGTTTTAGTTATAATTTAAACTTATATAATACGGCCTGAGTAAGTAGCCACTTTTAATCATGCTTTCAAGCACGTGTTGCTATTAAATATAGTCAAAACACTTCAGAAACTGAAAGAGACTGCTGCAACAAGATATAATAGGTGTAACAGTAAAGTGTGATAAAAGAAATAGTAATATATTGTTTGTCTTACGATTTTAGTTTTACCTTTGATTTTGTTGTTACTTTATCTGTTATTAGTGAGATAATACTGTTCATCCGACCATCTTTCTTAACATTTTCAATCTCTTATTTTGCTGGGAATATAGTTATGCATACATTCATCCATTGTAATATAGTTGTATGTTACTGGAAATTTACAGTTCATGTTTCAAATTTTCTTATTGGGCATTTCTTCCGAAATAAGCACTTTTAATGAATCATATTAATTTGAACTAAGAAAAGACCTAATCGGTTCATCCCGATTTAGATTAATAAAGGACCCAACCAGTTCATATTAATTAAATTTACAAAGGACCCAATCATCTATATAGGAGTTAACTTGCTCTAATATTTATCTTTCCCCTTCCAATTAAATCTCTTTTGCTGTAAGAAGTATTCAATTATTAGCGGTCAAAGTTCATTAAAAAACATTTGGTCGATTTGTAATTTTTCAAATCGTTTTATCGTAATTTTCTTTTCCAAAGCCTGAGCTACTATAAATATAAATATGTAACATACCATTGCGTCAATCTGTACGAGTTTTAAACGAAAACTTAGGCCAAATTATAAGTTGTATTATTTTTCACCGAAATAAAAAGAAAAATGCATAACTGGTTAAGTGGGAACTGTTAAGTGAGATGTCTAATGTATCTACATATTGTTACTCTATTGTTATTGTTTCTTTCTTGTTTCTAGGTTTTCAATTATGATACAACTTTGTTGACACAATAGTATTTTTTTAACTTATTACAATTTGAGAGAAATAAACAAAAAAAATAGATACAATTTGCGTACT
The DNA here is from genome assembly GCF_004210375.1 of Tachypleus tridentatus. NCBI lineage: Eukaryota > Metazoa > Arthropoda > Merostomata > Xiphosura > Limulidae > Tachypleus > Tachypleus tridentatus. Next base: position 129,852,054 of record NC_134826.1, read on the forward strand.
GATAAAAAAACCATATGGAAAGTTACAAACGTTTGATGTCCAGTGCTCTAAATATCATTTCATTGTCACTGTAAAATAAGAATGATATCAAATATTCGAAATGTTTATTTTTAGCTAATTATTTTTCAGCCTCGCTGTAACACTGATTGTACGGAGCATTTATCTGTGAGTAACCTTAACGTATATTTTCTATCCTTTCAGACAAGACGTATTACGGAATATGTTTTTGTTTGTTGTGAAGCTGCAACGTTTTGAACATCAATGTGTAAATACATTATCGTTTACTGTGTCGCGTTTCATTTGTGTTGATAATTTAATTATATGCTTTAATTTCAATCCGAACTCTTATCCATGTCTGCTAGGACTGTCAAAGGGAGTTGGATTTGTTCGCTTTGATCAAAGAATCGAAGCAGAACGTGCAATTAAACAGTTGCATAACACGATCCCGGAAGGTGCAACCGAGCCGATAACTGTGAAATTCGCCAACAATCCCAGCAACAACGCTAAGGCCATAACACCGCTAGCAGCTTACCTGTCACCACAGCGTCGGTTCCCGGGCCCAATTCACCACCCAGCCAACCGCTTCAGGTACATTCCCCTGTCACCGATTTCCAGGTACCGTTACCTAGCGCTTCTTTGACGTTGTTTAGTTGCGGTTTATGTTCCAAAATTCACGTTACTTATATTATCTGTGTTTGTACATGTCGATAGTTTTTTATACTTAAAACTCGAATTACAGAAAACGTAACCCTTACTTGCTACGGACCATGTTTCGTAAGTTGACGTTGTATATGAAGTACACAGCGACGTGTACACAGTAACTACAGCAACGGAGTGCTGTGCAACTTTTGCCTTTTTTTTTTTTTTAACCCAAATTATATAGTTTCACAAACTAGTAATGATTACGAACCCGTAATCAAGGGATTTGAATTTTGTTTTCTGTTTATAATAAATACGTAGTTTCACACCAAACCAATAGAATGAGCTGTTCATTTTTGTATAGGATGTTTTACTTTTTGTTGCTTTTATAAGGAAAGCGTGATTTCACGTCAAAAAAACCAATCATTATAAACGCAGGTAGTTGATTTAACATACAACTGAACAAATTATAGGAACTTTCAAGCCATTATTATAGTTGAAAATACTTGTGTTTACTGGTAGAGTTCATTTAGTTTAAAAACATTAAGCCTTTATTACAATTACGTTTGTTTTTTGTTACAAGATATCAGAAGTTTCACACCCTATGGTACATCAAAACCATTATTAAAGTAGCAAACATTTGTTTTACAAATTTGTTCTTCCACACCTTATCACCTAGAAGAATATTTTTAACAGTAACTTGTTTTGCTTTTTTTTTTTTTGCTTTCATTGAGTGTATTTGATTCACTTAATGGAAATGATGAACCTTCAACAAAAATAATAATCTGTTAAGATGCAACCAGTAACTTCTCTATGAAGTAATAAACTTCCTATTTAGTCCAGTAATTTATTTATGAAGTAATAAACTTCCTATTAGTCTAGTAACTTTTGCATAAAGTTAGAAACTTCCTATTCAGTCCAGTAACTTCTTTATGAACTAATAAACTTCCTCTTCAGTCCAGTAACTTCTGTAAGAAGTAATAAACTTTCTACTCAGTCCAGTAACTTTTAAATGAAGTAATAAACTTCCTATTTAGTCCAGTAACTTTTGTATGAAGTAATAAACCTCCTATTCAGTCAGTAACTTCTGAATGAAGTAATAAGCTTCCAATTCAGTCCATTACTTTCTATATATGTATTAAACTTCCTATTAGTCGAGTAACTTCTGTATGAAGTAATAAGCTTCCAATTCAGTTCATTACTTTCTATATATGTATTAAACTTCCTATTAGTCCAGTAACTTCTGTATGAAGTAATAAGCTTCCAATTCAGTTCATTACTTTCTATATATGTATTAAACTTCCTATTAGTCCAGTAACTTCTGTATGAAGTAATAAGCTTCCAATTCAGTTCATTACTTTCTATATATGTATTAAACTTCCTATTAGTCCAGTAACTTCTGTATGAAGTAATAAACTTCCTATTCAGTCAGTAACTTCTGAATGAAGTAATAAGCTTCCTATTTAGTCCACTATTTTTATATGAAGCATTAAACTTCCTATTAGTGCAGTAACTTTTTTATGAAGTAAGAAACTTCTTATTTAGTCCATAATTACACTTCGATTGATGAATGTTTTGTTTTGTGTGTGTGTATTCGTGCAATAAACGCAATGACATTAATCGTGTTTGTTTGTTAGCTAAAATGAATTTTTGTCACTAACATCGACATGTTGATGTCAACAATTAAGGTAAATACAACGACAATGTGAACAAAATTTTAAATAAGCAGTCTTATTTGAAAGGGCATATTCGGTTTACTACCATACCAAATGAGATAATTAACAAGTAATATGATATAAAAATTATGCTAATATAATTACGTTTGAGCAATTAAATTTGTTTCATTATTGATGCTTATGCCACCTTCCTTTAATAATTAACTGTTAATGTTTTAGCATCCGTATACGTATTTATTTTATTTCTTTTCAATACAAATCCCTGTTGAAATCATTGTGTATGCTACCGAATGTACACATTATCCTATTTACTGATCAGAATATTAAGATTAATTAATTTTTGTGTTTGTTTTTATTACAAATACAAGGTGGGCCATAATGACCCGTCAACCAAGTATAGGACAGGCAAGCTACAATACCATAACAAAGAGTAATTAATTTGTATCAGTATCGAAGCAGGAATGGCTTAACGTTGCAAGTGATCAAAGTGTTCACCACCGTAATAAATGGTTACACGACATGATTTTTTTTAGCAAAGCCACAATAAACTACCTTTGTGTTTGCAGCAAGAAACCGAACTCTTAATTGTCTTGTAATTCCATAAAATTACTATTGTGCCACAGAGAGGACATATATGGTATTTGAAAGTCATATGAAATAAATATCCTACCCGAATGTATATTTATCTCCCCTAGTTTCACCATTCTCAACGCCCCGGCAAGACCAGTTGGTTAGGGCATTCGACTCGTAATCCGAGGGTCGCGGGTTCAAATCCCTGTCATACCAAACATGCTGACTTTTTCAGGCGTGGGGGCGCTATAAAGTGACGGTCAATCCCACTATTCTTTGGTAAAAGAGTAGCCCAAGACTTGGTGATGATGACTAGCTGCCTTCCATCCAGATAGTTCTCGAGTAACTTTGCTCGAAATTTAAAACAAACAAACAAACTTTTCATCAGAGAATAATTTTTGAGATCTTAAGTTCTCCTCATATGACAATCTTTTCATCCCAGGCGTCAGCTTAGTAGCCCTTTTCTAAACCCATTACAACGATTCAGAGTCGCCCAAAGTTTGCATGTATTAATAGTTTAATAGAAAATATTTTGAATTTAAAGTCTGACATGACATTATATTTAGTCAGATACTAAATAAAAATACTTTTTAGTTTATGTATTTCTCTCTTACGAAATTATTTAAAGTAAACGTTGCAAGTAAGCTTATAAAATACTGTGCACAGAGTTATGTCACATTAAGCTAATATTAATATGTTTCACACATTAACTTCTTTTCACAAGGGTAATTAATATTTATTGAAAAATAAAGGACATTTTGTGTAAAATATTAGCCTTTTCCGTAGAGTAGAAAGCGGTTTTTCATGGTAACGTAACGTTGTCAGAAATTACAATGTTAGAAGATTAGGGAAAATACCATTGGTTACATACGCTTGTTTTAGACAACTGGGCTACATGTATTTAATAATTTGTTAGAAATAATATTTCACTTGTAGATCTTGTTTAGGTTGGAACACAATATGTAAATTACCAATGATCTAACAATTTGGTCGAGATTATATCTTACTGGGTTTTTTTGTGTGTATGTTTTTTTATAGGTACTCCCCCATAGCAGGTGATCTTTTGGCTGCTAATCCTCTGTTGGCAGGCAATGCTGTGAATGGATCTGGATGGTGTATGTTTGTCTATAACTTATCTCCAGATACGGAGGAAAACCTCTTGTGGCAACTTTTCGGCCCTTTTGGTGCAGTTCAAAGCGTGAAGGTGATCAAAGATCTTCAGACTAACAAGTGCAAGGGTTTTGGTTTTGTTACCATGACCAATTACGATGAAGCTCTGGTGGCCATTCAAAGCCTAAACGGCTACACCCTTGGTAACAGGGTGCTTCAAGTATCCTTCAAGACTAATAAATGCAAAGCATAAAATTCCTCTGTCCTCCTTTACCCTTTGGATAATCCAACTGTGTAAGGTGAGGAAGAGGTTATCTTGATGGATACTTTGAACTTCTTAACTCCTTTCCTCTAATTCTGGAAACGTTCCAGAAGGAGGATAGGAGGTATTAAAAAACTGGATTGAGATATTTATAACCTCTACGAATCGCCTATTGACTACTCATAAATCCTAGTCATCAGTTGTATTTAATGGTTAACATTTTCTATAACAAAATTTCTGAAATCAAGTTTACAAACCGAGAAGGTATTTCGCGAAAATAATATATTAATGAGAAACTTGTAACAAAGCACATATTAGCGTGTGTTACTCTTAGAAAAGACGTTATTAATAAGTTTGTTGAATGCTTAATTAGGCTTATGTGCTGGCATCTAGAATGGTTATCAAAATTGTAATGTAACCATCGAGTGAATTTACTTTGTCGTCCACTTACTATTTTTTGTGGAAATTAGGATTATTTCAACTCGTATTCACAGAAAAACAAAAAAAATCTAGTCAAAGTAAGCCAAAGAAAAAAGCCATGCCAGACACGTAGTTTTTATGTCGTAAGTATTTATTCACTTTAATGTATTTTACGTATGTTTTGGGCGTAAAAAATAATCCAACATTTGTTGGCCATCTTATTATATATTTATCAGTGTTTATCGTACTGGCACTCTGTTACCTTAGCTTTAATGATAAAGCAAAGTTTATTTAAAGAAAGCTGAGAGTTAAGGTAAAACCTATTTCACCATTTTATGTTGTTATTGTTCATTTCAATTTGTATTATTTTTGCTTTAGTTTTGTTTTGTACAGCATGCATTTTTATTTATTTTCAAAGCATTTAAATTACTTGTTCAGTGTTTTGTAACACCTTTCTTTTCTTTGTTTTTAAATGTTAATTAAACAGACATTAGTTACAATTATGAGTTCGACTATTTTACTCTTTGTTCTTTTTGATGTGTGAAAGTTCTCTTTTATGCCTTACACAGATACGTTCCTGTGGATAGAAAAGTTCTAACAATCTGCATGTGTTACTTTTTTGTTTGAAATTTATTTGGGTGCATGTTGTCAAAGCTGGTGGGGAGAATATGTTTAGAATAAGCACAGTGCATTCCTGTTTACCATACACCAAATCTTCGAAAACAATCTTAAGCCAATACCACAGCCACTGTCTTAACTTCTACAAGAGAAGTATATTTTTATAAAGCATTCATAAAATCTTTGATTAGAGCAAGGCTCTTGGCAGAAGTATTTGGATCACGCTTACAGTTTGATGATGCTCGTAACAAAATACTCACTTGTATGTTTAATAAATTGGTTCTTCCAGTAGGGGACGCGTCTGTTTCATATGTTGCGTCCAATGAAGATATTTGGTAATATATCTGGTCAGTTAGGGATATTTAAATATAGTACATACTAGGATAAATGCGAAGCATATAAACACGTAAAAATCCATGCGTCATGAATTATATTGTACAGAAGCCATCGTTAAACTGTGGAATTTTGATATAAAAAAATTGCTCTTGCCTGTGAGGTATATGTTAACAGTGAAGGCCCAGGTAGCCCGAAGTTTGCATTGGAAATGATATAGTGGTGCAGCGTTAAGTTCGAGAAAATTGAATTTTCACTTGATTTTTTTAAGTAATTTTTTTAAACTTCCGTATCAAGTCTTGATCAGAAAAAACCAATATGACATAAATTGTTTGCTTAGAGCAAATGTCTCCAATTTTTGATTTTTATGTCATTCTTCATAATTTCTTTAGAGCAAGTAATGTCTTTTTGTCCAGGATGTGAAAACAAAACTGTCTTCAGGTTCCAGTTGGTAAACTGTACTTCTATTGTGAAGTTGCTTTAAACTCCGGCTCAGACTTTGATCAATTTCGATACAAATTTGAATTTTAATATTAGAGTAGATACAGTCTTTATTAGATTCATTCCATAGTTCCTTGGGCAGTGTTTTAATTACCTAACGTCTCACACCACTAGAGGGAGTTGCTTTAAAAGACCCCTCCACCCAAGTGGTTTATGTTGGTTTATTCCTGTGATTTTATGAATCATTCCATTTTTTGAATTTTTTTCTTTGTTTAGATAACTAAGATTTTTTTTTCATGCAATAAAATATTTCTGAGTGTTATTGGCTGAAATAATTCCAGGAGAAATCTAGCGGTGTAACTTGAAAAAATCAGGCTGTTACAAGGATCAGTTTATCATTACATCTGTGGGAGAAAATCGCTCTCTTTTCAAGCAGTAGGTTTATTATAGAATTATTTACCAATTGTTGTTAAAGTCTTGTACCGATTAACAAAGGGATTATAAGCACTCAGGCAGAGAGAGAGAGTATATGGTTCTGAGTATCGAATATGGTATATTAGGGAACTCAAATAACACATTGTACTAATTGTACGAGACAGCTATTTTGTAACTGTAAGTGTTATATTATTGAGAGAGAAAAAATAGTGAAGGACTGTCAAATACTTTTTGAGGGGAGGTTTAAAAGCGTGGAAAGTAAAATATCGATTGACACATCATTTTAACGTGTTCGATAAAGAAGATTCTTCATTAAACGTGAGCAAACTATTTAACATGATATAACCCCTGGACGGTTTATATCACTTTAAACTCTTGTATCGAGAATAAAACCTCAGCTTTGTGTTCAATATTGGATATATTTCATATACTAATGCTTATGTAAAATGAAGTCCAAGTTGTATCTGTCTTCATAAATTCGTTTTACTTTTTCTAACCTCTTTGTCATTTTTAACAAATTTCCACAAACCTCTCTTTCATATGCACACGCAAACGAAGGAAATTGAAACATAAGTAACAGTTATACATTTTAGTCACGCGTCCCCAGTCTTTGCATGGTGCTATAGTAGGTAAAACTAGTTGACTGAATTCAAACTGAGGTGATGTTATAATCTAGTTAGCTATTGTTAGAAGGGAGCGGTTTTCTCCAAATTTTTTATTCGGAGTTATTGGAAAAGTCAACACAACTGCTTCACATCAAATCAGTTCATCGAAAGGCCTGAAAGTTGCAAAAGTCAAGCCAAACCGAGGTTTTTCCTTCACAATAATCTGCCATTTTTGAGTTTATTTTTTGAGATAATTGAGTCCTACCCACGGTGTATTTAATTGTAGTGAATTTGAACATCTTACCTCCCCCTCAGAGTATGATTGTTTTTTTCTAGTCAACGTTTTCACATCGGCCATTCTAGTTAAAGATGCTATGGAACATATTTACATGTTCGCATTTCATACAATTAAGTCCAAAGACACTGAGACTCTGAGAAAAAACAAAGTTTTCCATAGTGGTATTAATGAAAGAATGGCAAATTAGGATTATGCGTACAATTCTAGCCTACTTAATTAGCCATTACAATGTATTTAATTACACCTAGACTAGGTTTTTGTGATAATTGTCAATGTGTGTTGCTTTGCGGTATATTGGTGTTCAGTTGTGGTGTGTACTCTTGTAGCGTTTCAGTAATTACATCGTGTTAATTTTTTGTCAACTGAAAATATTTTAGCATTATTAAACAAAATCCTCGTATATGAACTTTTACCTCGTATATGAACTGTTTTATCGTATAGTACTTTTAGTGTTATTAATTTAATATTTAATAGTATTTGAGAGACATTTTGATGTTTCTTGGTGTTACTACTGAAGTTTGCATATGTCTCCCATAAATTTCTTCTTTGAGTTAATTACCAACAATATAGCGCAACGCCATCTACTGGTATAGAAGAGAACAGTTTGAGAACTTTCCGCCTACTTAACTGGAATGGCCAAATTTTCCCTCGGGATTTCTTCAAGTTTTCAAGTACGTATTGCTTGCAAGTCACAATTTGTGTTTTGACTGATTTGTGGAGAGAGTTTAAAATTTTTAAAGAGTTGAAAATTAAAACAGCGATAGGAAATGTTATCATGATACGTTGTTTAATAGAATGTGATATATATATATAATACATATATATATATATCTTGATAAAGGGATTTGATGGCCGTTGTCGTTTTCAGCGTAATTTTGATTGTACTGCAATATTTGTACTTTTCCATGTTGAAAATAAATTTCATCTTGAAAAGTAAAGTGTGAGATTGCATTGTTAACAAAACACGTGCTGGACTGTAGTGTCGCTGCAGTGAAAAACACGCCCTCTATCTCAGAAATTAATTAAATAAAGCAAATTTCCAACATGTCGTTCCATTATCTAACTGTAAATGAACTAAAAAGATAGTTTTATGAAATTTATTAAATATATTGTACTTATATTATTGATAACAGGCTAAAACACTGGTTTTTCGTCACGTGTCTGTTGCCTTCAACCTTCAATTATTCGGTACTTTTGTTCTAAAGTATTTTAGTACACTTGTAATCAGTTAGTTGAAATATTAGAACCAGTTATACTATTTAACGAAAATGTGGTGCCTTTTATGGTGTTAAATTGTATGACACAAGCAATCAAAAATATTTTGCCGAGAAGTACAAAAAATCACACTTTGTGGTCAACAAAGAATTTTCCGATTACTGAAGACCAAGTGTTTGTGTAGTATATACAAACATGGAGACGAGGCAAAAATAACTCGCCCCAAATAGTTTGTTCAGTATGATATTAATTATTAATCTCCTTTCCGTATCGGCCCGGCACTCGACTCGTAATCTGAGGTTTGCGGATTCGAATCCCCGTCACACCAAATATTTTCGCCTTTTCAGCTGTGGGGACGTTATAATGTCACAATCAATTCTAATTTTCATTGGTAAAGAGCAGTCAAGAGTTGGCGGTTGGTGGTGATGACCAGCTGACTTCTTTCTAATCTTACACTGCTAAATTAGGAACGGCTAGCGCAGATAGCCATCGTGTGGCTGTGCGCGAAATTTAAAACAAACAAACAAATCCATCTTACAACCTTTGGAACTACATCAAAAAACTAAAATAATAAACAGTTCGATTTTTAAAAATATGTTTTATTTTTGTGCTAAACGCCATCTATAATACTACACTCTGATTGCGAAAACAAAAGAAAATTACCACTTTGATGTGCTACGTAATTGCCTACATGAATACCATTCATTACTTTGGAAATATTAAAGAAAAATGACCCATAGTAATAAGTTTTACCAAAACTGGCTAGTTACTCCAGAGAAACCTAACTGTATACTAAACTTTTATAATTTAGAGATTCCACGCCATTATTTTTATTTAAGAAAGTGTTTCTCTGTGACGTATGCCTTTAAACATGTAAACTAATCTTGTGTGTGTTTGTAAGTATCACAGATCACACGGTTTTCTTCACAGTGATTACTTTTATAAACTTGCCAAATTTTACGTGTTTTCGTTATATACTGCGTGTTCAAGGTACTTTTTATGTGGATGAATTTCGCACAAAGCTACTCGAAGGCTATCTGAGCTAGCTTCCTTAATTTTGAAATGATAGACCAAAGAAAGGATGTTAGGCAACAACACTTACCGCCAACTCTTGTGCTAATCCTTAACAATAAACAGTGGGATTTATAACTTCTCTCACGATTGTAAGGGAAAGAAATTCGGCGACAGAATTTGAACCTATGACCCGCAGATTATGCTTTGAGCGCCCCTAAACACCAAGCCTTTCGAGTGTACTCTTACATAAGGTTACTGTATTTTGAAATGCGGTATCGCATATATTTGTGTTATAGATCAAGACTTTTGAAAATGGAAAAAAAACAACAACTGATTGTCTGAATTTTGGTGTTGTTATATTCTTTAAATTAGATAATTATAATCATAAATAACAAAAGAAAGTATTCAGGACGAATCAATAATAAGAAATATGTGATGGATCTTCGTTTTTAATTCGTTAAGTATTCATGTACAGTGCGGGAATTTTTTTTCATCGACCAAGAAGGTAAACCTTACCAACAAATTTATAATAATATATTCTAATATTTTTTTAGTTTAGCAAGCTTAAATAAGAAAATCTACGTAAGCTAAGCAAGATGATATACCTTTACTAATAAAGATTTGTGTGTGTGAGTTTGTGAGGGACAACATAGCAAAAAACCCGTGACAACTACTTATACAAATGTACACATAATTTAAAATCATATTTGCAAAACGGTTTCTCACGTAACATTAAAAAACAGGAATATTATATCCGTCCGTATATTTATGAACAGAATCGAGTACTAAATGTAATCTGATACTCCGGAGGACATCAGATGAGGTACATTAATCAATACAAAACTATTCAGCTTTTGTGAGTTGATTTTGCAAATCTTAAACTACAGCTTTTCGGAATTATTCGTATGTTTAAAATTCGGCCATAGTCGTACTAAGCACGTGGTATTCGTGCACATGTTTACTTTTCTTATTTTATTCTCATGTAAATACGAAATCCCTTTCTATTGAGTCAATTTGCAGCAGCTGTTATTTAAGCTTTTTATTCTACAGAGTAAACCAAGGAACAAAAGAGCTGTCTTCTTTCTCTTCTCTTGGCTTTGCTCTGTCATTTAAAGTCTCTTTCTTTCCGTCTGGTGTCACTTCGTGTAAACTTAAGTTTGCACAGAACATTCATTTTATTTTTTCGAAAAGAACAAAGCGAAAGTGTTTGTAAATACATCTGTGCATCGCGGTTCTTTTTGTCAGTTCGAACTACGCAATCTTTTTAGTGATGTATTAATGTTTAAAGTACATCTGGAGGCCTGATTTAAATGTGCAACTAATCTTACAAACGTACTTCAAAATGCTGTTAAACAACATTAAACATTTCACCTATAGAGGCTAGAGTGAACCCTATTTTTATTTCTGTGTTGAAAAACCTTACAATTCAATATAGAGTCTCTCAAGGTTCAACGAACCGTAAAATTATAGTTCTTATCCTTGCTTAAATGTAGGCGGGTGGTTGTTTTACAATATACATTATTGTGTATTCTTAAATTGAGATCGAATGTGTTTTTTACGGTGACGTATCTTACCATTGGCTCTCCGCTATTATTAGCGTTATGCTTCGCCTGGTTATAAAATCGACTGTGTTATCTGACTATATCTTGTGTTTAGCTGTTATAAGGTTTGATTTAAACCCTGCTGTTTTTGTTTAACGGCTTTACACTGTTGACCTTATGAAAATAAACGTTAGTCGTATTACGCTAATTTAATTTTGCGTCGTTTTACGATGATAAACTAATTAAACGGTGAATACAACTGTTGGTTTTTTTTTATTTTTTTGCGTAATTGCGAAACTGCGCAATTAGTAAGATCAATCAATGACACTAAGCATTTTTATGGTAACTGATGAAAAAGTAAAACACAAGCTGTGATTTATTAATCCATGGAATTTTAAAGTATATCATAGAAAAATATTGTGTTCATGTGCAGCGTATAAAAATACAGCATTCATGTACTGCTCTTGTGACAAAATATTTATGTAATTCGGTGTTATTAATAAAAATATGATTATTTTTTCCAGTCAAACCATAAGGAAGTTATATAAGTATAATAAAATATTAGGAAGCATAAATTACGTATCTTCAATTTAGAAAAGAATAACTAAGTAAACGTTTTGATTTACCAAAGTTTATTACATTTTGGCCCGGCATAGCCAGATGGCTAAGGCACTGGACTCGTCAACTGAAGATCGTAAGTTCGAATCCCCGTCGCACCAAACATGCTCGCCCTTTCAGCCGTGGGAGCGTTATAATGTGACGGTCAGTCCCACTATTCGTTGGTACAAAAATAGTCCAAGAGTTGTCGGTGAATGGTGATGACTAGCTGCCTTCCCTTTGGTCTTACACTGCTAAATTAGGGACTGCTAGCGCAGATAGCCCTCGTGTAGTTTTGCGCGAAATTTAAAACAAACTAAACCAATCCTTAAATTTTCTGAACGAGAATAACAACGTAAAGTACAGAAATTATATATGTGTTAGTAGCAGTTATATGTTTGTGGTTTAATACGTTCGTAAAAAAAAAACAACGACTTGAAATTAACCTGAAGAGCTATGACTAATTCTGTTTACATACGTCACAGAATTACTTTGTTTGATATTTGTATGTGAAAGGTAAAACATATCAAAGACATTAATATTTAAATATTTCGTTTTAAAGCACAAAAATTCTTTGTCTTTGATTTATCGCAATAATTCGTTCGTACATTTTGAGCTGACAGGATAATGGAAGGCAGCCAGTTAACGGTACTCGCTGCTGAATCAGGCTATTCTTGTCTGATCGAATAGTGAGTTTTGACATTTACTCTTATACAGAGCTCTTATCCACGTCTCCAAAGTGCGGAATACGTTTTACGGTAACGGGACATGAACCATGAACTATTAGATTCGCAGTCCCGGACACGCTGGTCTCTAAGCCTCATTGAGCTCAGTGTAAAATAATAAAAATTTCCTCCTAGACTGATTTTGAAGGTCTAAGTCTTCTCAGCCATCTTTTCTTAACGGGTTAAAAGTATGGTAAAAGACCCCTTTAAAACAGCGATAAGTTTACGAACTTATAAGGCTAAAATCGGACTTGATTCCACATGGTGGACATAAGAGATAACCCACGTGATTTTGCTCTAAAGCAGCCAAACAGATAACGTTTTATAAAAATAGTTTTATATTATCATGCAGTGGCTACGCTAAGAACCATTCGTGTTCCTTTTCAAACGATTAATTAAAATTCAGCGTTTTCTTATCATTGATAAACTGTTGAAGTTTTACTGAATCCACTTACAAAGAAAAAAAAAATCCAACTTAATATTTGAAACGTAATAATATTAAGTAAATTTTGGTCTGTTTACGTCCAAGTTAAAATTTTTCAACCAATGAAAAGAACGAACTTCGTTGTTTTTCACTACTAGATTATGACATATTATTCGTTTTCATTCTGCTTTTTTAAAGCTAAACCGAAAACTAACAACAAATCACGAAAATGAATTTTAAACTTTCCTAAAATTATTTTAAACACACTTACAAACATCCTGGCCTGTGTCATTACTGTTTTGGTTTCCTATAAAACACTTATTCTTATTTCACTTCACTACGATGTTGTCAGTGACGTAGCCAGATTTTTTCCACTCAGTGGGGGTAGACACTTTTAACAGGAGGACCAATAAATTAGAAAGCTGAAATTGATGTAATTTGTAATAAAATGGTCACTGAAATAAATCAAGTCGAATGTAATATTTTTCAAAGAAGTTTTTATTAAATGATACAAAAGGAGTCTCTTGTATGAAAAGCTGAAAAATATTATTTGATTACTATGCATAGATTTTCAGGGGATCAGCCCCCTTGACTACGTTTTTTTTTGTCGCTTTAAGTGTACATTAGATATTATAAAGTGATATGAAACTGTCACATCGACGTTATCATATCGTCTACGACCACGTCATATTAACCCTACACTAATTATTACAGCACTGATCTCTACAATTATACCAAAAATATCACGTTGTCTATGACCACGTCATATTAATCATGTACTAATTATTACAACATTGTCTCTACAGTTATACCAAAAATATCACGTTGTCTACGACCACGTCATATTAACCCTACACTAATTATTACAACATTGATCTCTACAGTTATACCAAAAATATCACGTTGTCTACGACCACGTCATAGTAACCCTACACTAATTATTACAACATTGTCTCTACAGTTATACCAAAAATATCACGTTGTCTACGACCACGTCATATTAACCCTACACTAATTATTACAACATTGATCTCTACAGTTATACCAAAAATATCACGTTGTCTACGACCACGTCATATTAATCCTACACAAATTATTACAACATTGATCTCTACAGTCATACCAAAAATATCACGTTGTCTACCACCACGTCATATTAACCCTACACAAATTATTACAACATTGATCTCTACAGTTATACCAAAAATATCACGTTGTCTACGACCACGTCATATTAATCATATACTAAGTATTGCAATATTGAAATATACTGTTTCACCAGCGGTATAACGTTGTATATATATATCATGTTATATCAGGTTTGCATTAATCATCGCAACACTGTTACATCAGGGGTATCGTGCTGTCTACGACAATATCATAGTAGGCCTACATTAATTATTGCAACAGTGACAGTTTCCATTACTCTAGTGGTATAACATTGTCTACGACCATGCCACATCAGGTCTACACTAAATACCTCTGTACTGGTTTGTACCGTTACACTAATAAGGGGGTTTTCTAACAATAATCAAAATATCACAGATTGTCAAATGACGTTTCTGTGATTCGTGTTTAATAAATTATTCAAACTGTTAAACACAGTGAGTTCAGACCTAAAGAAAAACATCAACTAACCCATTATAATGTTTCAATATATGTAATTCACACTTATCTGACTTTACAAAGTTTTTCTGCCATACCGGAGTGTACATTTACTTACGTTTGAAAAGGAAAGTGGTTACAGGATTTAAAAAAAAAAAAAAGAATTAAAAGCCAGAAATATACTAAGTCCTACTGCGATTTATCTTCATGTTTTCTATGTTAAGATACATCTTTTCTTCATTATATTTCTCAGAAATATCAGTTCACGACACTTGAACTATCGATTTATTAATTTCCCATCTAAAAAATAATTATTTGTACTTAAAAAAAATCATACCGCAAAATGTTTTGAAGATTTAAAAAACAAACATTAGGGGGCGTTTCTTATAAAACATTGTTCGATTTCTTAACTGTCTGTATTACCAAGAAGAAAAATAAAATGACGGAAATTTTGAACACAGACGATTTGGTGATATTTTCTTTTAGCTCAATTTCAGGCAATTTTGGAATCCTCTTATTGAATTTTTTTTTTTATATTTATATAGAACATGAACCATTTTTCACAGGACTCGTCGATGTTGAATTTTATCGTGAAATATTCGCATCCTCCATCACAAACTGATTGGGATGCACTCAATGTTCAGAAGAGCAGAATCAACATTGTGTGAGGAACACCAAAAGTAACTTTGTTCAATGAGCTATAAGCCTTTCAAGTGTTGATTTTCATGCAGATTTAGCGGAAACGGCTCTTTGCATGACTGAACGTGAATCATTCAATCACCACGTGCAAAACGAAACCATTCACGTGTTGAACATTTTTTTTTTCTATATTGTAGAAACGATTGATGGCTTCCTTTGAGAAAAATAAATAAATAAATAAGATAATATTACAAATACAAGTTGATTTCGTCTGTGTGATATTACAACTTTTACACAAAATAAATCACAAGTTGGTCGTGATGAATAGAAACTCACAAGAAGTATAAATATACATTTGTTAAAATTTATGAAAAGTGAAAAACATTTAGGAGCTAATAAAATGAGTATTCACGCAATTAAATACTTTATTTTAGTTTTCGTTCTTTCTATCATGAATGGGTGTTTACCATGAAAGAGAAACTTCATTCAAAAGTATAAAAGAGACAAAGAAACGCTTGCTAATATATCTTCTGGTATCTTTGATCTCACTTGTCAGACGTTTCATCAGAATACGGTATTCAATATCTCCTGTAAACCACTTTTTGTCTTGCATGTTTATCGTTCATTTAATATTTTGCATCGTATCAACAATGACGTCGAAGTGTCAAATCCTTTTATACGAACAATTCATATAAACAAATACAAAATGCGAAAGTATGTTTATAGATAAATAACTGAGACGAATTAAAAAAGATTTTGCTTGTAAATAACACAGATATATTGAGACAGACAAGACATCTATGCATTTCTAACAATTTTAGTGCAGTAACAAATTGTTATAGTTTTATTATTTAAGAATGAAATCACATAAGAATGCATCACTATATTGCTAAATGTTTCTAACCTAAAGATAAAAAACACAGAAGAAATATTTCAAATAATAAAAAATAGCAAGTAAAGCTTTCAAAAAGTGGAAAAAGTTTCCAGCCTAGTGTATAGTAGACTAATTTTCCTCAACAGTTGTTGTTGTTTCTTGTTAAGCACATAGCTAAGTAAAGGACTATCTGTACTCTACCCGCCATCCAGGGATCTTCAAGTTGTTCAAAGAGATTTGAGAAATTAAATAATAGAAAAGTATAAAAAGTAAACCATACAAATCACCACGTACAAAAACGAAACCGTGACTGCTTCTTCTCTTTTCTGAAACTGTATTTCCAATGTTTCAGACCCTTACAATTAACGATGAAAAAATGTTGCGTAGTAGTTCTTTTTTTACATGAATTCAAACTTTTGATCATAATACATCACAAACAGCTAGTAATACCATCAAGGATGGGGCGAAGGAACCCTTTCCAAACGTGTAGTACAGTGTTGGTTCCAAATGTTTCGTAATGTAGATGTGAGTCTTGAAGATAAGGAGGGCAGAGAACGTCCTTCTGCTGTTGAAAACGACCATTTGACAGCATTAGTGGAAAGAAACCCGCGCCAAACCGTTTGAGAAATGTTACAAGTACGTTGGAATTTCCACAATTTTTAACCATCTCGGGCAAATTGGAAAAGCTTGACAAGTGGGTTTTGCACGAACTCAATGAAAATTAGAAAAATTGACATTTTGAACTGTGCTATGTGCTGATTTTACGCAATACAAATGACCCATTTCTTAATCTTATTGTTATTTGCGACAAAAGTGAATCCTTTACGATAACAGAAAGCGATCTGCACAATGACTCAACCGTGACGAAGCTCCAAAACACTTCCCAAAGCTAAAGTTGCACCAACAGAAGGTTATGATCACTGTATGGTATTATGTGGCCGGTAGTATCCATTATAGATTGCTCAACCAGGGCCAGAATATCACTGTGAAGGTTTACTGTCAAGAATTGTAAGACATTCATAGAAAGTTGCGTGAAAAACTGCCAGCACTGGTCAATCAAAGAGGACCAATCTCACTAGTCAATCAAAGAGGACCAATCTCACTGGTCAATCAAAGAGGACCAATCTCACTAGTCAATCAAAGAGGACCAATCTCACTAGTCAATCAAAGAGGACTAATCTCACTAGTCGATCAAAGAGGACCAATCTCACTAGTCAATCAAAGAGGACCAATCTCACTACTAAATCAAAGAGGACCAATCTTGTTTCATGGTGATGCTCGGTCATACGTTACTCAAATGATGCTCCAGAAGCTCAACGACTTGGGTTACGAAACAATGTCTCATCCTCTTTACTTTCCAAACCTGTCGTCCACCGACTACCAGTTTTACAAGCATTAAAACAACTTTTTACAAAACAAAAAAATACAACAACAGAGCAACAGCAGAGAATGGCTTTAAATTTTTTGAGTTCTAGGGTTTCATGCTTTTATCGTCATGGCATAAATAAGCTTGCTTCTTGTTGACAAAAGTGTGTAGATTCACTGGGCTCGTATCTTGATTAATGAAGTTGCTTTTAATTTTTTTATTTCTTATTACAGTTAAAATTTTAAACCGATCGTTATTTTTCGAACAACCTAATATGTTTCTGTAGAGGAATGCCGCATTAATTGAACTTAACGTTTCTATATTCGACCAAATAAACTGACCACGAGCGGTTATTGGCAGAATAAATCCTTCACTCTAAATAAAGTAAAACAAAACTATTCCAAAACTATGATAGAGAAAACTCATTAGCAATTGTTTGTGAGAATTCTTTAAAACGTTAATCTACTACACTGGAACTATATTCCAGAAATATAGTATTCTTGAATTTAAGTTTTGTTGTATAGGTTGAAACTAGTTCCCAAAAAATTATTTACTTTTTGTTGTCTTAAATTCGAAATATATGTCTCATAACAATGTGGCATTGAAGTAAGTGTACAAAAAAAGGCGATTCTTGTTTGGTTCACAGGAAGAGAAATTACGTGTGAACATTCTTCTTTACGTACAAAAGCTCCCTAGTGGCACAGTGGTATGTCTATGGACTTACTAAAAAACGGGTTTTGATACCCGTGGTGGGCAGAGCACAGATAGCCCTTTGTGTAGCTTCGTGCTCAATTCTAAACAAACAAATACCTACAAGAAAATAATTTCGAAATGTTTTTCATGAAGCTTAAGGATCGTTACAGCTAAGTATATAGTTTTAGTCTTTTATTTGTTAGTTTGCCTAATTACTCAAAACATCAAATAATTTATATGTCTGGATACATGTAAAATAATTAAAGAATCAGTCGTTTCTGGTGTGTTTTGTTATTTTTCTTTTCCGGAAAATCTTTGAATTTTGATGTATCATTTGTTACAGATACAAATTACTGTACTTTAAAGGTGTACGAGAGAGTCAAGAAGTAGTAAAAAAATGGTATGCGTGTTAATGTATATGTACTTTATCAAGACTTACTTTATTTCAGTTATTCTAGGAAGAAGCATATATCGTGATGTGATATAAGTGACTGGAAGCATGTGCCTGCAGATAAGTGGATAAAATACAGGATTTTACATTACTGAAGTAACAAATTTCGGATGATTTATTTTTTCACTGAGAAGAGAAAGTAGCAAAAATTATCCCAGAAAAAGTCTTTAGTCTTCAGCAGAGTATTATATTAGCAGAAAGAAAATACATAAATACATTTCGGTTGATTACTATGTTCATACTTTCTCAGAAAGAAGACAACTGTGGTGTCTTTTGTGAGATGGATACTGTAGAACCAGACGCCTATGATATCAACCTGAAGCTATAAAACAGTAGCAGTCTCTACTCTGAACGTAGTTTCACCCTGGTGAAAACATAATGAACTACGCATTCCTTAAACTATCTAGTGTGAACATAAAGTAGTGTCACCTAATATGTGTATCTTGAGTGAGCATAGAGTAGAGTCACCTAATATGTGTATCTGGTGTAAGCATAGGGTAGTGTCATCTAATACGTGTAAATAGTGTGAGCATAGAGTAGTGAACCTAATATCTGTATCTGGTGTGAGCATATAGTAGTGTCACCTAGTATGTGTATCTGGTGTAAGCATAGAGTAGTGTCACCTAATATCTGTATCTGGTGTAAGCATCGGGTAGTATCATCTAATATGTGTATCTGGTGTGAGCATATAGTAGTACCACCTAATATCTGTATCTGGTGTGAACATAGAGTAGTGTCACCTAATACGTGTACCTGGTGTGAGCATAGAGTAGTGTAACCTAATATCTGTATCTGGTGTGAACATAGAGTAGAGTCACCTAATATGTGTATCCAGTGTTAGCAGAGAGTAACGTCACTTAGCATGTGTATCTGATGTAAGCATAGAGTAGTGATATCTAATATGTGTATCCGGTGTGAACATAGAGTAGTATCATCTAATATGTGTATCTGGTGTGAGCACAGAGATGTGTCACTTAATATCTGTATCTGGTGTGAGCATAGGGTAGTGTCACATAATATCTGCATCTGGTGTGAGCATAGAGTAGTGTCACTTTATATAAGTATCTGGTGTAAGCATAGGTAGTACCATCTAATATGTAATATGTGTATCTGATGTGAGCATGGAGTAGTGATATCTAATATGTGTATCTGGTGTGTTCATACAGTAGTATCATCTAATATGTGTATCTGGTGTGAGCATACAGTAGTATCATCTAATATGTGTATCTGGTGTGAGCACAGAGATATATCACTTAATATCTGTATCTAATGTGAGCATAGAGTAGTGTCACCTAATATCTGTATCTGGTGTAAGGAAAGGGTAGTATCATTTTATATGTGTATGTGGTGTAAACATAGGGTAGTATCAACTAATATGTGTATCTGATGTGAGCATAGAGTAGTGTCACCTAATATGTGTATTTGGTGTTAGCATAGAGTAGTATCATCTAATATGTGTATCAGGTGTGAGCATAGAGTAGTATCATCCAATATGTGTATCAGGTGTGAGCATAGAGTAGTATCATCTAATATGTGTATCAGGTGTGAGCATAGAGTAGTGTCACTTAATGTAAATATCTGGTGTAAGTATAGGTAGTACCATTTAATATGTTATATGTGTATCTGGTGTGAGCATAGAGTAGCGTCATCTAATATGTGTATTTGGTGTGAGCATAGAGCAGTGATATCTAATATGTGTATCTGGTGTGTTCATACAGTAGTATCATCTAATATGTGTATCTGGTGTGAGCATACAGTAGTATCATCTAATATGTGTATCTGGTGTGAGCACAGAGATATATCACTTAATATCTGTATCTAATGTGAGCATAGAGTAGTGTCACCTAATATCTGTATCTGGTGTAAGGAAAGGGTAGTATCATTTTATATGTGTATGTGGTGTAAACATAGGGTAGTATCAACTAATATGTGTATCTGATGTGAGCATAGAGTAGTGTCACCTAATATGTGTATTTGGTGTTAGCATAGAGTAGTATCATCTAATATGTGTATCAGGTGTGAGCATAGAGTAGTATCATCCAATATGTGTATCAGGTGTGAGCATAGAGTAGTATCATCTAATATGTGTATCAGGTGTGAGCATAGAGTAGTGTCACTTAATGTAAATATCTGGTGTAAGTATAGGTAGTACCATTTAATATGTTATATGTGTATCTGGTGTGAGCATAGAGTAGCGTCATCTAATATGTGTATTTGGTGTGAGCATAGAGCAGTGATATCTAATATATGTATCTCTTGTGAGCATAGAGTAGTGTCACATAATATGTGTATCGGTGTGGTCATAAAATGGTGTCATTCAATGTGTTTATATATTTGCATGAAAGCTTAAATGTTTGTATTTACACAAAAATGATAACAGAAACATCTATATGAAATATGAATGTTCTTCAACCTTTCGGTACAAAAAAAAAACACACACAAAAGACGTACATACCAAAGTGGAAAAGATTTCCCCAGGATGGAAATATATCCTCATATAGAAAGCATTATTTCTTTCCAAACGTTAATTTACCCAGCGGCTAAGATCCTGTGACTTATGTTCCGTGATTATCATTGACAGTTGTTATTACTCTTTGTCTTACCTCACATATAAACGAACGTGGTAACCATTTCTTCTGCAAAACGTGGCTTTAAATAGTTTCCTTATAGTATAAGCGAATTAACAACGAAAACAAAAAACCCAATATTTGAAGTTAAAATAAAATATACCATTTCTCATTGAGTCCTGTTGCCTGTTTTTACCTTCAAATTCGAGGAAATTAAAGATTTGTTTAATGTATGGCTGTATTAGTTTAGTATAGGCAAAGAATACGGTATTTTTAATGTGTGGGATGTCTTGAAGCTGTTCAATCACTTTCGTATCTGATGTGCAACTAAATTGTAACAATATATATATATATATATATATATATACACATAGCTCATAAACTATTGTTAATAGGCGATTAAATCAGCACTATAAAACAGTAAGAAGTAAAATATAACTTATGAACCTAAGTGTATTGTGTGATCTGTCCATCCTCTTTCTTGTAGTGTTATCCATACTAGGGTGGTTTCACATCAATATAAATATAAATGTTACATGTACTTGACTCATGGCTTGATGCTTCAGCCTGTTATAGGACACCCTTTCTTAGGTTACTAGCCATGCGGTGCAAGGATTTTATCTTGCAGTGTTGTGTGTTGTGTCAATACGTTCTTTCCATATCTTGCAGTGTTGTGTGTTGTGTCCACAATAAACAGATTTAAAATTTGTTTTACTGTGATACTTACATTTCTCTGCATATAAGAAGAACCTGCGGGAAGTTTAAATTTCAACATTAAATGTTCTTCCCTTTTGTGTATCCTATTGGAAAGATCTTATCACCACATGATCGCTAGCAAATCGCCATTTTACTCTCGTTATCCTCTAGGAGTACCAGCCTCGTCCAGTGTGTTTTTTTCTTTTCACACTATTTTTCTTCGACTCACCAGTGCTTCTTACAAGTTGCTGTTAAACTACTAGTTTTTGCCTTCATGCAAAGACAAAAACTTTGTAAACTGTCTTATGCTTTGTTGATTAGGTTATTAGGAAGAACTTTTAACTATTTTTATATAGTATTTCACGTAGTATCAAGTTCCTTAGATGCTTTTACAATTCCACTTTTGTATATTGGCATCTATTTTTTCTTTGTTTCCTCCGCTGTAGGATTGATTATCTTCACTCGGAAACAATTAACAGATCCACCTATCATAAGCCTATCTGTAGAGACATTGTACTGTTGAATGGTCGGACATTTGCCACGAAACAAATACAGTAGGCGCTAATCATGCCACATGAAGTGCGAAGGTTCACATTCGCCACTGCACTCTTTCTTATAAACTGCCATAAAAGTTCGAATAAATGACCAATGTGTAACATCGAACATTTTTTAAGAACCATGTGAAATATCTATAATATCATATTGATCATTTCTGCACATTGTATGACGACCATGAGATAACTAGTAGATACTCAAAAGAGCACATTTGAGGTTTGTCATAACAAAAAAACAGGCATATATTTAAATAACTTCTTTTGAAATCGTATGGACTCTGTAACTGTGGTCACGCAAAGTGGCTTTTATTAAACAGCCATTATCATTACAAAATTTTAAAAAGAAACAACCAGGGACATATCGATCGACATAAGTTTTATAACTGTCCCTGTCTTCTTGATGAGGACTAAATCTACCCAATTGTTTTGATAAATTTGTGTTTGCGTGTTTGATATTTTCCTTTTATATGGCTTGCTTGTTTCCTTTTTCAACTTTACAATTTTTCATACGTTCTCAACATTTTTATTTTAGTTAGTTTGTTATTAAGCACAAAACTATACACTATACTGTGTTCTGCCCACTACGAGACATATACGTTTGAGGCGTAAAACTGTGTCACTTGGGGGCCTTTCATTTTAAACGTCATGTCAATACAATGCTACCTGAATTGCTCGTTCATTGATACTGGTTTGGACTGTTGTCTACCTAAGCCTAGATTAACCAACTGTAAAATATATTTCGTGTTTAACTGCTGTTGCTCTCTCTCTCTCTCTTTAAATGGTTTGATTTTCAACTTTCTTTCCAAATAAGGACACATCGTGCACCCAGTAAGGTCTGTATTTAGAAACATGTGGTTTCTGCGCAACTGAAAGTGTAGCTAATGATTTTTATCACACTTTAACACACAAAGTGTTGCAGGTTTGATTCTACCATTTGAAAATATTATTACTTTTCTTTTTCGAACAGGTATTAATATTTTAATGTAAAAGGGACAAACGCTACAATAGCTACATTTCTTGCTTTATTTTATTGTTAACAAACGAGTGAAATATCGCAGAAGTTATGATGTCGAGTAATGTATAGATGGCGTTTCAAATGTCACTACATTTATATAGAAACCATGCAGAAAGAAAGGTTTACTTGTTTGTTTCGAATTTCGCGCAAAGCTACACGAGAACTATCTGTGTTAGTCGTCCCGAATTTAGCAGTGTAAGACTAGAGGGAAGGCAGCTAGTCATCACCATCCACCGCTAACTCTTGGGCTACTCTTTTACCAACGAATAGTGGGAATGACCGTACCGTTACAACGCTTTCACGTCTGAAAGAACGAGCATGTTTGGTGTGACGGGATTAGAACCCGTGACCCTCATATTATCGAGTCGAGTGCCCTTACTACCATGCCGGGCCCAAAAGGAAGTAGATGCACGTTTATGGCTTAAAGTATGACAACTAATGATTTTTTTTTTTTTTTTTTTTTACAACTTGATCTAAGGATGTTTCAAACTACAAACTAAAAGTGAAACAATTCTTTTGGCTGATGTAGTTTATGTGAACCAGTATCCTAGAAACATCAAAACTAACCATGCTGGGAAGATAGTCACTTGTACTTCTTCAAGTTTATTACTTAACATGACCGTCGTAGCTACCACCTCTCTCGATATCTAAGAATTTCTGGCTTTAAAGAACAAACCACAAATTAAGCATGCATACGAACAAATATACACAAATTTGAGGGAAAGCATAGAAGGTTTATCAATACATCTTTAGTGTTATTGGTACATTATGGAAAAATATGTTGTGTTTGAATATTGGTCTTAATTCCAATGTAAATTGTAAAGTTCTACACTAATATGTTTGATGGAGTCAAGTGGAAATTTTATCTTGGTCAAATTAAATATAAAATTATTTCAATAATTACTTATCAATCGAAACTGAAAAAAAAATTAATCTGGTGGAAAGTGCAAACTATTTTAGTTTTAAATAAAAGTTTGTTCTTTGCTTTTTGAATTAAGCACAAAGCTACACGATGGGCTATCTGTGTTCTGCCCACCACGGGTATCGAAACCCGGTTTTTAGCGTTGTAAGTCCGCAGACATACCGCTGAGTTACTGGGGGCACTAAATAAAAAGAAATAAATACACGTAAAGGACACATTTCATATCTTCAATTTGAAACACTGAGTCACGTTAAGATATGATTCTCTAACCTGAAAAGTAAGGTTTAGTTGGGGTTTGTTTTCATGACTATGATATTATATAATCCTTGAAACATCCAAACAGCGTTATATGTATAAATTAGAGAGGGAAAAAAGACATGGAATCGACTACTATAGAAATTATTAAAATATGTTCTTTCTTCTTAATACTTTGTTGCATATGTTTAAAATGTGCCTCAAAGTACAGTAATTAAATTCAGTGAACAAATTTCCTGTTTAATAGTTCGTTAAAAAAGAACTAGATTGTTTATCTTTAAAGACACACGCAAGGATCAGTTTTATCATCTTTAACTTTTAAGTAATGTACAAAACAAAATGTAGATTATTATCTTAAAAACTTATACACGGATTGGTAGAAGTATTTTCGTCGCAAATCTTTGAGAGAAACACCATGAATAGGCTAAACTTGCGAAAATATAATAATATTTCATTTCTTATTATAATAGGATTTGCTGAATTGCTACTATTTATAATGTATATACGATTACATCTTTAACGTAGTGAAATAAGACCAATGCATAGTTAATTGGAAAATAAAAAAAAGACTTACAATGTCGAAACAGTTATGGATTTAACGAATCCACGTCATTTAACTGCTGCATTCTCCAAAGTGTTATCTAGTTTAATGCTAATTACATTGATTTCGGTTTTGTGTGTAGTAATACACCCAATCAGCTAATTTTACAGTACAGAAACAAATATAAGCTGAACATTGTTTATGACAAAATGTATACAATACAATGAGTACAAAGAAATGTTCCACTTGTCGTGGTAGATGTTTTGTATTATCCTGTAAAATGTTTTATCATTTAGACATTCGGGGTTCAATCCTTGCATTTGGTACAAAACAGATTGTTCATTATGCATCATTGGTCTTAAATAAACTGTTGACAGTGTGAAGGAATAACTTGACAGTGTTGTTTTCGAAAAATTCTTTGGTGATTTTTTTAGAACTTTTAGTTTTAACGTCTTAAAGCTTTTGAATTTAATATGAATTACTGTAAATTGAAAACCAATTAAGTATACGAAAATTTTCAAATTGACAACATATGTATGGTTGACAACACATAATCTGTGGAAATACACGTTGTCCTACGTTTTTCTTTAAATATTATTCCAAAATAGTAATTTCATTACATCAAGCATATAATAGTAGAAATCTATAACTTTGTTTTTACTTTCATTAGATCCACTTACCAAAACGTACCTTTATTATTTAAATGACAAATCGATAAAACATATCAACGTTAACTTTTAACTGTGTAAAGATGATAGATTTAGGACAAAAATTACACTTAGTTCTGGTATATTTAAAACTCGATGTGATTTATGACTGAAACAATGGATTCATCTGAAGTCCTTATCGTAGTTTTAATACATTTGATTTCAACAGAGTGTATTAACAAGAAGGAAGAAAAGCAGCAAAAAAATGAAGTGGTCTAGTGGAATGTGAACTAGTTTTGATATCCAGCTTAGTAAAGTAAAATTCACACTTATGAATCTAGATAACTGGCAAAATATCCATCTGGATTTTCGTGTCTCAAGAACTAGTATACAATTCTTACTTAAAATACTTTTAAATGAGTCTAGAGTTCTATTTTATCTGCTTCCTTTATCCATTATAGTTTCAGGTACAATTTTCGTTGCTTCCATAACTTTACTTAAACTAAATTTCACTCAAATATATTTGTAAAATATATGTTTAATGGAAATTTATTCACATATGCTCGTAATTTATTATTTCTGTTCTAAAATTAGTTTTCCACATTAAGCAGGGAATACTGTGACTGCTTCACTTTTACTCCCAGTTATATTGGTTCAGTATTTATATTTGATTGTGCATGTAGCCAAACTCCGTGTAAACTATTAACAATTGCCTGCACTCCGGTGAAGTTACATTTCATAACATTCTTAGTAACATTGTTTTGAATTTCGCTCAAAGTATCATGGGGAATATATGGCTAGCCGTCCTAATTTATGATTATATAAGGAGCTAGTATCACCACCCATCAGCCAAACTACATTACTCTCTTCTACAGAGTGAATAATTGGGATTGAGAGTCGCATTATAACGTCCCCAGTGCTGAAATGCGAACATGTTTGATGTTGACGGGGATTCAGACTCGCGAAAATCAGATTACGACATCGAGCGCATTTTGCCACCTGTAATGTCAGGTCACTTCTCATCTAATAGAAGATTAGTCCTTCAATATTCCAGTTATGTACACATTTAGATTCATTGTTTTGTAGTTAAGGTAATACTGCTAAGTATTGGTATATATTCGTTTATTTTCCTTGGCTAAGCAAAATTGAAAACAGTTTGTCGCGAAAATCATTTTTCTTAACCCTATATCTTCACCTCAGTCCAGATTTGACGGTTTAGACAAAGCAAAACAAAAAAAAATTAAAATCTTTATGTCAGTCCATTAAATAGTTCATTTTAGGTTTATATCATATGCTTGATTTGACATAAATTGCTAAGTCTTTTCTAGGATTAGTGTTCCTCAAGACACACTAGATGGCGCTAACGCAAGAATCATTGTTTCTGCCCAGTTTTTGCCAGAGCAGTGATGTAAAATTGGGAAAAATTGGTTTTAACTTTCACTTCTTCAACAATCTTATTAAGGATTTATTTATAAAAATTGCTCAAGTTTTATTTTAGTAAACCTTTCCAATCTCGCCGCGTTGTTTTGTTAAAACGTTGCACAATATGGCATTTGAACAATTTGCTGTTTTAGGATAGTTAAAATTACTTGAAGTTTTCGGAGTACACTTGCGTTTCGCTAAGCACTCTTAACCCTAAATTCTTACTGCTTTTAGATTCTTTATTACAGTATGTGTAAACGTTGAAATAAAATTTTATGTTTTTCCTGTTCAAATTTGTACAAGTTACAAGAATAAACTTTCATACAAAACAAAAAGATGAAATACTTTTTTTTATTTTTTGTAAATATATGGATTCTCAGAACTTAATTAAATGTAGCCAAAAGCTAAGCTCGAGACAGTTTTGGTTCAATCCTTTAGAAATCGTATTTAGAAAGGTGACATTCCATTAGCCATACTTTTAAAGTTAAAATCTTGTTCAATTGAGGTGGAAAAGAAACTAAAACTTTTAAAACTCATACCGTTATTAGTGTCGCAATTTTTAAGACCAAACACTAGCTCAAATCTGTCTTTAACAAATAATTGCTGAAGCCTTATCTTCATAATTCAACCATCTTCAATACGTTTTAATATTTTCAAGTTGAAACTAATAAATAAATTTCATACTTGTAAACATGTATGTCTATTACAAGCATTTTCCATCTAAAACAATTTAACCTGTCATAAGTGAATCTATACTGTAATAATTTGTGTTTATTTAACAAAAAAAATCCGGTGGCTTTGGTATTCTGCAGACTTACAATGTTAAAACAGTTTCGATAATAATGTGGGCAAGAAGATAGACCATTGGTACCTTGTGCTTAATTCAAAACAAACAATAATTTGTCAAAATTTATGTCCTCGTAAAGGATCTCGTGTTTATGAGGTTTGAAATCTTTCCTGTATATTTGTTTCATTGAAAATTGCTAAAGCACTCGAGAACTATCTGTCAAAAATCTAATTTTTAGTGTAAGACTAATAAAATTAGCTTTTAAACACCCACTCACGATTTGGGCTCTCTTTACCAACGTAATATTGGGATTGACCGTCACATTATAGGTGGGACAGCATGTTTGTGACGAACCACGAACCTCATTTGTCTTAGCCTTACGCTAGGATGCCGGGCCTTGTTGTATATAACATATGTTATAATAATAAGTCACAAGAAGGATGTAAACAAATTGCTGAGTAAAGATTTTTTAGAAGACAATTTATAAAAACATAAGTCAATGTTATCAAAGTTTTTCGCTTCCTGATATTAAGTGCAGAATAACATTATACCCTTATTTATTAATCGTATTAAACAGTTGTTTATCCGTACTAAACCAAATCAAAAAACGTACTAAAATTAGCGTTTTGTTGATCTCTTCACGAAGTTAATTAACCTTATGTTGGGCCTAAAACAAGTCTAAGAATATATTTCAGGTTTGTGATTAGATTCTTTTTCATTAACCAGAAAGAGCATTTGAAGAAACAGTTTTGCAATAAATAAGCAATTTGACTCATTATTTTTAAATTCCATACTGTTGATAATTTTGATGTGCTTTCATTGGTATTTTTAACCCACATGTCAAACCACATGAGTCAAACTAAATAAAGTCAAACTTACAAAATAAAGTTATTCATGTTCATTGTTAAAAGTATTAGACAATTCTATATTATCATCGCATCGGATTTTCCAGTTGTAGTGCCGTGCTAAGATATACATGTTCGAAAGAATTGAGGAGGGGGGGTGTACTCGTGTAGAAAAAATTAATAACGTGTACTGTAAAGAAACGTAAGACAGTTTGACATATAATGATTATACTTTTTTTACTTACTTAAACATCTTTGGGGCGTCTTTGTTGACCAAGAAAACTGGTCTAAACAAGATATATATTCAAAGAAGTTTATGAGAGTTTTTTTAAACCCAGTATATAACAATTTGTAAGTGTTAACTGGTATAACACAGCACGTTTTCACTATAATATGAAATGAGAATATACAAATAAAAAATTATTTTCTGACGGTCTGCTGATATACATGTCTCTTCACTAAATGTTACAATCGAAATACAGTTAAGTCAATGCATTGTAATCATGAATACATTGAACAATTAAACTTACTATTAGGGTTCTCAAACTTATAGTTAGTGCCCTGCAGAGAAAGCGTCAGAGGTGCGGCAGAAAAATAAAATATGCTCAGTACTTCTTATAATGTTACTGCATAATGGAAAGGCGTCAGTTCAGAGTACGGAATGATTTGTTTGGCTTGTGCTAAGAAATTTAAATAAATTCTAATATTAAAACCTGAGTTTCCAGATATATTTGGACTGATATAATTGTCAATAGTTACTGAAATATACCAATTATATTCTAAAACTAATTAATACATTTAGCGTTTCAAAGTCAATTGTTTTGTTTGTTTGTAATTGAATCACTAATAACAAATGGGTATCTTGCTTTTGCCCAGTCACCGGGATCGAACCCGTTAACATTGGAATCCGAATACGCTACCGTTGTACTATTCAATCACAAGATAGTTGGTATAATTGTAGCTAGACCTGAAATATTTTGTAAATTATGAAAATAATTAATGATATAAATTTCAGTAATCGACTTCATTAAGCTTTAGCTTTGTAAGATTTTGTAAATAAGAAAATGTTCTAGATGTTCAGGATATAGAAAAATCAGTAAAATATTTCTATTAATGACTAACTGGTCAGTTAAAACTATAAAGGTCCCTTGTTTATACTAATAACCTGAAGGAAAGAAATAATAACCACAAAATCTCAGATAAACCATAACTGAATGGCTTCACTGACACCCGTACTTTTTTTGATGTACCATACTTGGTTATGGTTTAAGTTTGGTTGTTTTAATGTTCGCGCATAAACTATGCAGAGCTATCTGCGCTAGCCGTTATAATTTAGCAGGTGTAAACACAGGTGAAGGTAGCTAGTTCGAATCACCACCCCCAACTCTTGGCCTACTTTCACCAACGATAGTGGGATTGACCGAACATCTATAACGCCCAAACGGCTGAAAGGGCGAACATGTTTGGTGTCGGGATTTTGAACTCGCGGCCCTTATATTACGAGTCGACCCTTAACCTGTTTTGCGGGAAATTCAAAATTTCAAGCATAATGAGATGTGCCCAAAACTTTCAGAACGGTTGAGCTCTCGAAAAAAATGATATCTGGTTTTGTTAACCGACTTTAGGTCCTTAGTTAAAACAGACTGTGCAATTTTCTTCAAATTGAAAAGAAACCGTTCCGAACGGTTCATCTACTATAATCCACAGCTTTATTTGGACAACTATGTTTGTTACTGCAAATATTTTCACATGCTTCTACATTAGTTATCACGGCTTCTTCGAAATTTTCCACCTTCTTAAAATACAACTTTTTAATGAGGCATGAAACTTTTAGAACTAAATCTTTACAGTGATTAAACGTGTCTTCTTTTCCAATTAAAAAATTTTGATTTATAAAATGTGTGTTTTAAATTGAATACTTGGCAGAATATAAACTGGCTTATTACAAAATAGAAGCAAACATCAGTTGTTTTTGGGTGTGGTGTTTTTTTACTTGTCTTTAACTGACTACAATAAAGCCATGTCTATATATAGACGTTGGAATTATTGATTTTATAAATATATCTGTTTTGATACTTGTATGAATAGGAAATAAGTGCATTAAAAAAAAAACACAAGTACCTCTTCAGTATGTATTCGTTGTGATGGATTTTCAGGCTGAGCAGTTTCTGTTTATTGACGCTGAAACAGCAAAACGTAATAATCTTCGTTGTTTTACGTAGCCGTATAAGATTTTGAGAGTGTTTGGTTCCCCTTAACTTTTGTTTTGCAGTACAGTATCTGATTAAGTTAAAGGAGAGAAAGAAAAGTTAGTTAGCTACGTTAAAAAAACCATTATCAATGTGTTTTTTTGGACCATGACCCCGGCAGTTCAATTATCATTTATTCAGCCCACTCTTGCATCGTCCCCTAGGTCTTGGACGAGTCCCATCCCTACTTTTAACAAATTGCTTTCGCCCCTAAGGTTGGTTAAAAGCGTAGAGAAAAATCGTATTTATCGAAGCATTGTGATATTGTGAAGAGGGAGTAGAGAGCAATAAATAATTCACATCTTTTCAAACGTATTATCTATGAAAATGAAAAAAAAAACGCCCGCTTCTTAGCTCACGTAAGAGATGCTGTTTGTCCTCACCCAGTGCAACTTAATACAACTTAGTCATCCAGCACATCAGAGGATAAAGTGAGACTTGAGATATTGTGTAGCTCTTATCAATTCAACTAAAACTAGAATTACACCATTATGTTGGTTGTTAGCTTATTGTAATCCGCGAATATTTGCCAGCTTGTTGGCTACTACGACTTCTTGGCTATCAATATAAATCGGTTTTTTGGCAAGATAGATATTATTTGCGATATAATTTTTTAATGTGCTAACGAGGCAAGAAACACTGGGCTAGGCTCAAATCATTAATAATCATTAATAATTTGTTCTTCTTCGTTGCATAATTTGTAAGGTTGTTTGTTTTTTTTGAATTTCAGCGCAAAGCTGCGCAGATGGCTGTCTCCACTAGCCTTATAATTTAGCAGCGGTGACGGCAATAAGCTAGTCATCACCGCCAACCGCCAACTCTCGGTCACTTTTTTTGCACTAACAAATGGGGATTGACCGTCGCTTCATAAGGCCCACGGCTGAAGAGAGTATGTTGTGATAATGATTCAAGGCCAGCGACCCTCAGTTGAGTCGAGTGCCTTAACCATGCTCCCCCAACAGTCGTGGGGGCGTATAATACGGTCAATCCCACTATTGGTAAAAGATTAACCTAAGGTTGGCGGTAGATGACTAGTTGCCTTCCTCCAGTCTTACACTGCTAAATTAGGGACGGGTAGCTGCGGGTAGCCCTTGTATAGCTTGCACCAAATTTCAAAAACAACCAAACAAACTAAGAATGTAATTGCTGACTAATAGCCATTATCTATTTTAATTTTTATAATTCAATTTCTTTTTTTGTTTTCTCCAGAAAACTATATCTAATTCTGTCCGTTAACATAAACATTCAGAAAATGGACATGTCTAAAATGATTCAATACAGAAAATCCTTGAAGATTAATTTGATTTCAGCTACAAAAACAATTTTACTGCATGGAAAACCGGGTAAAGAAATATGATATAAAATTGCTGCAGCGGATGGGGGTTTGAACCTCTTTGTTCGTTTTA